>NW_022994054.1:0-2986 GCF_012275295.1 Melopsittacus undulatus | reverse complement strand
AAGAGCTAGAGAAGGGCTGAGATAACTATGAGGTGAATTATGGTTCTTAACAATAATGATGAATTTGCAAGAAGAGCTTTTTTAATTTTTCCTGAGGGCTTTTGCAAGAGAACAGATGCTGTGTGTTCCTGTAACTGACAAGAATAAATGGGGGGAAAAATACAATAAAGCAAAGGAAATGTTTTCGAAGAAGTTTTTCTTTGATATCAGAAATAATATATTTCTTTTGTGGAGATAATTTTCTATCTTCAGCCCCCTCCAAAGTTTGAAAGCCACATTGTAAGCTCATAATGTTCTTACAATACCTACAATAATATAGTTACCAGTTTTTCCCAAAGGAATGAAGCATTGTACTATTGAGTATATTTAAAAGTGGCAAGGACAAAATTCTTTCAAATTCTATTTCTCTTTTTTGTATGTTACTACAGGAAGCGAAAAAAAAAAAAGCCCCCAAAACCCCAAACCAAACTGAAAACAAAACCACAAAGAGACCCCACAAAAAAAAAAAAAGGCCACAAAACAAACAAACAAAGCAAGGAAAACCCCGACACATCAGGATTTAGGAAATGTTTTCATAATGTGAACATTACAGGCAGTTAAATACCAAGCAAGACAAGGCCAGGTGCTAAGACAATAAGCAATGCTTCACTGACTCCAAGGCTTTCAAAGAGCACTGGGAATCCCTGCCACTAGATGTCTTACCAGAAAGAGACATTTTTGACCTCGAATAAAATGGTCAAAACACATATACCTTACGGGAAAAAAAAAAATAAGAAAAAGAAAGAAAAGGTGAGGTGTTAAGCACTTAGTATCAACTATATGCTTAAACTCAAAATTCAGTTTTATTGAAAATGCAGTTTCAAACAGATTGCAAAAATGGTAGCAAAAAAAAAGGTGGCTATTCAGCAACAGCTGGGTTCCTCTGAGGTGGAGGGAACAAAATGTTTATATCTATGGTACTGCCACTTCTCATTTCTTGCCATAGGGGCACTGTGCTCTTGCATGCTCTGGAGGACATATGTGAGCCAGAGAAAAAGTTCACACTTCAAAAAGCTTTCTGAGGATTTAAAATATAAGGACATAAGCTGACTCAGCACCTTAACTGTTTGTAGGTTTTGGTCCAAGTCTTTCAGTTGAAGTATTCCAAAGTGAACATCACTAAAAGGCAAACAGCCTGCATGAGTGTATGTGCGTGTGTGTGCATGCATGTGTTGAGGGTAGATGTTGATTAAACAAAGCGTATGCATAATTTGGTTTTGCCTTTTTTATGAGGATTTATTTTGCCCCACATCTTTTTCATTCCAGTTCGTCATTCGGTATCTCAACTGGTAGATAATCCTCAGAGTCTGAAACTTGTAACACTGTGAATCAATATTTAATATGTAGTCCAAAAGCTAAGTGAAGACTGTAATATTTTATCTTAATGGACATGATCTTATTAACTACAATGTGTTTGTGGAAAACTGATTTTCACAGAACTTACTTTTGAGCATAAAACAGTCAATCAGTCACAACATCATTTTTAAAGGTACCAGGGAGAGATTTACGGAAGACTTAATATAAGTTGGATTTAGCATTAGTAGCCTTCTGAAAAATTCTCTATCTGCACATAATTATTGATTCAAAACCTTGGTTTACTTGATTCCCTTCTAATTTTAAAAAATAATTTTTGCTTAAACTGACACATGGTGAGAGCTGAGGTAAGAGGCAGAGGAAACCATAACTCAAATTTCACGAACAGTGAAATCTGACAAGTTAATTCCTATGGTTAACTGTAAAAAAAAGATGGAATTTAGAGTGGACAGCATGAGCCTAGTTTTGATATCTCCGTTTCAACTAAACAGTGCCTTACTGCACATGTGGTTTCACTGCTTTAAAGTAAGGCACTACTAAATAAGTATGAGAGTCTGTCTCTAAATGACAATTTTTCTTTCTCGTATTCATCGATGAAGATTGTAATGTCAATTTCTTTACTGTTGCTTCAGGGATAGGTCTGTGAATTTGGAAGCATAGATTTTAATAGTGAAGCTTGCATGGAGGTATCAGTGCCTTCTGCTATTATGCCCAAAATGCATAACTGTAACTTACTTCTAAAAAAATTGTGAATGTCAAAATAATAACTTCAAAGATCTGTCAGCTACTTTTCAACAAAACCAAACAAAGCTACAAAAATTATTATAAAACATATGTTTGCAAACCATAAGTGTGTTTATTTTATATCAGCCAACATTATTTACCATGTAACCAGGTCAGAATTAACACTGCAATGACTATGCAAAGATGTTAATCCATTGTATTCTTTACAATTCCACACCCCAAGTGAGTCCGTCCACTAAGCAGAAGTCTCCCATTTTCCTCAAAAAAAAAATGCAGAGTACTATTGTTTTTTAAGGGTTCATTCTGAATTCTTGAGTGACACAAAGGACAAAACAGCCAAGAGCAATAAAAGACCAGGATACTAGGAAGGAAGACTGGCCTCTAAACATGCCAAAGTTTGTTGGAAATGTAACATTGAAGGACTCTTCCTTTATTTGATTTCTAGTTGTAGTGTGTTCTTCCCCTACCTCAGTCAGTCATGCATTAAAAAGTACTTCAACTACTTTTGAAAACCTCCTCCTCTTCTTCACAGAAGGTATTTGGTAATTATGTCCACACGTTTCGAGAGGAAAGGAAAACTATCTCTCAATCTTATGTACTATGTAATGATCTCAGCAGCTGGTCTTGGCTCCCAGCATAGCTGAAGTCAAAGAAACTGTCTCTAGGGTGGTCTGCAGGCACCAACCTAGAACGGAAAGAAATCAGGGATGGATGCAGCAGCTATCCAAACCTGACTCACAGACACCAGGGGAGGAGGTGGTCAAGTTGGGCAAGGAACTTGGGCTCACTAATAATTTCTTTCACCTCCCCAAAAAAACTTCCTGCTTGGGTCAGGAAATTTAAAAGCAGAGCAGCCTGGACCTAAAGAAGTTAGACCTTCATTTAGTGA
>NW_022994053.1:0-3003 GCF_012275295.1 Melopsittacus undulatus | reverse complement strand
ACTGGGAGGTAATTTTAAAACCAGGACCACTTTTACTGATCAGATTCTATTCTGTGTACTGCCAGGTGACAAAAGCCCTTACTTAGTGTTAGTGAGTTATTAGTTCATTGATGTAACAGCTTATCTATACCTGTTTACATAGGCTTTTGTCTGTTAAAAGGATTGTTAGTTTACATTTTTTTCCCATTGAAGCTTTGTGAAAGAAATATGCATACACCAGAAACCAGCATATACTGTTTACATATTTGCCTTTTTTAATTACTGTTTCATAGATTCATAGAATCACAGAATAGTTTGGGTTGGAAAGGACCTTAACATCATCCGGTCCCAATGCTCCTGCCATGCCCAGGGACACCTCACACTAAACCATTTCACCCAAGGCTCTGTCCAGCCTGGCCTTGAGCCCTACCAGGGATGGAGCATTCACAGCTTCTTTGGGCAACCCATCCCAGTGCCTCACTACCCTTACAGTAAAGAACTTCTTCCTTATACCCAATCTAAACTTTCCCTGTTTAAGTTTGAAACCATTACCTCTTGTCCTATCATTACAGTCCCTAATGAAGAGTCCCTCTCCAGCACCCTTATAGGACCCCTTCAGATACTGGAAGGCTGCTATGATGTCTCCATGCAGCTTTCCCTTCTCCAGGCTGAACAGCCCCAACTTTCTCAGCCTGTCTTCATATGGGAGGTGCTCCCATATGAAACCCATTATTTATTATAAAAATAAATTTATTTATTTTTATTTGAATTATATAATTATTTTAGGAAATGTATGTATTAAATCAAGTTCTGGAAAGAACACCATCATATTCAATATATGCCCTCTTTCATCACTATACTAACTAGGCTGCTAATCTCTATCTTATGTGTCAGACTTGATTCAGTTCACTTACAAGGCTTCACACTCATGATCTTCCAGAGTATCTTTCTACACCTGTCCTATGCTGTTAAGCCTCATAAGCAGAGCTATAGCAAAGATGCCAACACAGGGTACCACTCCTGGTGTAACTGTGTGTGAAAAGGGTTTAAAATGAGGGTATATATGCCCTGTAATCCTCTGAGTCTTGTGACCCAAGTGATGAGCTGAGCAAGCAGTACTGCAGAAGATAAGTGACTGGTGAGAGCTGAGTGCTGTGCAGGGAACTTCCATATCCAATTCCATGGCTGCAAGAAGTGAGAAAGTGAAATGGAGAAACAACATCCTAAAGCAATGGTACATTGCCTTTTATGAAAAGCATTTGGCTGAATCCCATCGCTTTTTTCTTGAGATACCCAATGATATATCACTGGAAGTTATCTTGACTTCTCTCTTAAACACTACCCAGCTATCCCAGCATTTATACCCAGCTACAGACCAGTTTGATCTGATAAACCTCAGCCTTTGCTATAAACACAAACCATGCCATCTTCTGAAGCATTTGATTTCAGATGATTAATATAATACATTGATGTAATATGTATTACGTTTTCTTTTTTGAATGTTAACTTTTACCTTATATTTCAGAAATATAAGGTAAAAGTTAACATTCAAAAAGAAAACGTAATACATATTACATCAATGTATTATATTAATCATCTGAAATCAAATGCTTCAGAAGATGGCATGGTTTGTGTTTATAGCAAAGGCTGAGGTTTATCAGATCAAACTGGTCTGTAGCTGGGTATAAATGCTGGGATAGCTGGGTAGTGTTTAAGAGAGAAGTCAAGATAACTTCCAGTGATATATCATTGGTATCTCAAGAAAAAAGCGATGGGATTCAGCCAAATGCTTTTCATAAAAGGCAATGTACCATTGCTTTAGGATGTTGTTTCTCCATTTCACTTTCTCACTTCTTGCAGCCATGGAATTGGATATGGAAGTTCCCTGCACAGCACTCAGCTCTCACCAGTCACTTATCTTCTGCAGTACTGCTTGCTCAGCTCATCACTTGGGTCACAAGACTCAGAGGATTACAGGGGCATATATACCCCTCATTTTAAACCTTTCACACACAGTTACACCAGGAGTGGTACCCTGTGTTGGCATCTTTGCTATAGCTCTGCTTATGAGGCTTAACAGCATAGGACAGGTGTAGAAAGATACTCTGGAAGATCATGAGTGTGAAGCCTTGTAAGTGAACTGAATCAAGTCTGACACATAAGATAGAGATTAGCAGCCTAGTTAGTATAGTGATGAAAGAGGGCATATATTGAATATGATGGTGTTCTTTCCAGAACTTGATTTAATACATACATTTCCTAAAATAATTATATAATTCAAAATAAAAATAAATAAATTTATTTTATAATAAATAATGGGTTTCATATGGGAGCACCTCCCATATGAAGACAGGCTGAGAAAGTTGGGGCTGTTCAGCCTGGAGAAGGGGAAAGCTGCATGGAGACATCATAGCAGCCTTCCAGTATCTGAAGGGGTCCTATAAGGGTGCTGGAGAGGGACTCTTCATTAGGGACTGTAATGATAGGACAAGAGGTAATGGTTTCAAACTTAAACAGGGAAAGTTTAGATTGGGTATAAGGAAGAAGTTCTTTACTGTAAGGGTAGTGAGGCACTGGGATGGGTTTGCCCAAAGAAGCTGTGAATGCTCCATCCTGGTAGGGCTCAAGGCCAGGCTGGACAGAGCCTTGGGTGAAATGGTTTAGTGTGAGGTGTCCCTGGGCATGGCAGGAGCATTGGGACCGGATGATGTTAAGGTCCTTTCCAACCCAAACTATTCTGTGATTCTATGAATCTATGAAACAGTATTAAAAAAGGCAAATATGTAAACAGTATATGCTGGTTTCTGGTGTATGCATATTTCTTTCACAAAGCTTCAATGGAAAAAAAATGTAAACTAACAATCCTTTTAACAGACAAAAGCCTATGTAAACAGGTATAGATAAGCTGTTACATCAATGAACTAATAACTCACTAACACTAAGTAAGGGCTTTTGTCACCTGGCAGTACACAGAATAGAATCTGATCAGTAAAAGTGGTCCTGGTTTTAAAATTACCTCCCAGG
>NW_022994052.1:0-3030 GCF_012275295.1 Melopsittacus undulatus | reverse complement strand
TTACATCTTCAAATCTTTGTTTTCTAGATCTTTATCCATTTAGGGTCTAAAGTACCCTTGGTGACACAAAGAGAGTGCCACCATTTTGCCTCACTTCTGTCACTTCATTACAGTACAGCTAAATGGACTGTATTAGCTTTCCTTATAGTGATTGCTAAAGGTTTATGTAGCAGATAGTGAGAGAAATGCTTCACTCATACAGGAATATGCAAGCTAAGTTTGAGCAAAACAAATGCAGATTTACTAAACTGTTTGTTGTTAGATATTTACCTGAGTATATTTCTGTCTTCCTAAAGCATGAATTAGATTTTATTGGTGCATGTAATGCATAGACATGCTGAAGGAAAGTTCATGTAAATACTATTTAAGCACACAAACCTCCAGGCTTTTGAAATGAATGTGTTGTATACATTTCCTCAACACTTGTGTAGTAAAGTAATAGAAATATTAAACTTTTGGAGTGTAAGTAGTAAATTATTGTAAATTAATAATAAAAAAAGCAACAAAAAAACTCAACAAAATCACCCCCAAAAATAACATATGTAAATTGTAAGCATAAATTAAGTTGAAGTTTTTATGGAATCTTTTTGATATAGAAAACTACTTAATTTCTTACGTAATACTTAACCTTACTAAAACTAGTGAATAGAGAGGTGAGCTTTAGGTTCATCGAATTCCTAAATATTAAGTGTTCACAAAGTGACTGGGGTCATACCTTTGTGAACTAATGTAATTTGAAGTCACTCATAGATTTGTATCATCCATCATCCTCAGCATTGAAATATGGCTTCCTGGTTGGGATGTTGGAGCAGTAGTGTATTTATTCAAGATTAAAATTATGGTAGTCAAAAGTAGATCAAGCTAAGCATGAACTCTTTCACCCTCGTTTCTCTGATTGTTGTTTTTCCTCATTGGTTTTCTTTTTAAATATATAACTTCTTCAAAACTTGAATTCCATTAGGAGATAAAACATTGCAGATTTCATTACTAACATAGACTTCAGGGATGAAAGGCCGTATGTGTATCCTTTGTTTTTAAAAGCTTTGTCTGCAGTACTTGGCTAGACGTTTGAGGTATTTATTTGAGGTATTAGTCTGGATTTAAGAGAAATTTCTGTCAAGGCAAGAACAGAAAAAGCTAATGGTTTTAGTTTCATTTCTGGGGGCAAGAGAGTAAGATTGTTTAAGTTTTACTTAGTGGTGGTATTATTTCAAGTGGAACAACTGATCTGAATGGATTAGATTCTGACAGGCCAAATACTCAATTGCAACATAATGTTTTATACCTCAGAGGGATTATCTTCCTTGATATGTAGTGTTTGTCAACTTTGCTATGTTTTCAGCTTCTCTCTGTCTCAACTAGTTTGTTATCTTTTGTGTCTGAACCATTTTGTGCTAGTAAGACATGGAATTCCGAGTTCAAATACTCTTAACAAGAAAGAAGCTATTACAGAACAAACATAGCTTCAGTTGATTATCTAAACACCTTTGTATTTTGAAATTTACTTTATATGTACACATATAAAGTAAATTTCAAAATACAAAGGTGTTTAGATAATCAACTGAAGCTATGTTTGTTCTGTAATAGCTTCTTTCTTGTTAAGAGTATTTGAACTCGGAATTCCATGTCTTACTAGCACAAAATGGTTCAGACACAAAAGATAACAAACTAGTTGAGACAGAGAGAAGCTGAAAACATAGCAAAGTTGACAAACACTACATATCAAGGAAGATAATCCCTCTGAGGTATAAAACATTATGTTGCAATTGAGTATTTGGCCTGTCAGAATCTAATCCATTCAGATCAGTTGTTCCACTTGAAATAATACCACCACTAAGTAAAACTTAAACAATCTTACTCTCTTGCCCCCAGAAATGAAACTAAAACCATTAGCTTTTTCTGTTCTTGCCTTGACAGAAATTTCTCTTAAATCCAGACTAATACCTCAAATAAATACCTCAAACGTCTAGCCAAGTACTGCAGACAAAGCTTTTAAAAACAAAGGATACACATACGGCCTTTCATCCCTGAAGTCTATGTTAGTAATGAAATCTGCAATGTTTTATCTCCTAATGGAATTCAAGTTTTGAAGAAGTTATATATTTAAAAAGAAAACCAATGAGGAAAAACAACAATCAGAGAAACGAGGGTGAAAGAGTTCATGCTTAGCTTGATCTACTTTTGACTACCATAATTTTAATCTTGAATAAATACACTACTGCTCCAACATCCCAACCAGGAAGCCATATTTCAATGCTGAGGATGATGGATGATACAAATCTATGAGTGACTTCAAATTACATTAGTTCACAAAGGTATGACCCCAGTCACTTTGTAAACACTTAATATTTAGGAATTCGATGAACCTAAAGCTCACCTCTCTATTCACTAGTTTTAGTAAGGTTAAGTATTACGTAAGAAATTAAGTAGTTTTCTATATCAAAAAGATTCCATAAAAACTTCAACTTAATTTATGCTTACAATTTACATATGTTATTTTTGGGGGTGATTTTGTTGAGTTTTTTTGTTGCTTTTTTTATTATTAATTTACAATAATTTACTACTTACACTCCAAAAGTTTAATATTTCTATTACTTTACTACACAAGTGTTGAGGAAATGTATACAACACATTCATTTCAAAAGCCTGGAGGTTTGTGTGCTTAAATAGTATTTACATGAACTTTCCTTCAGCATGTCTATGCATTACATGCACCAATAAAATCTAATTCATGCTTTAGGAAGACAGAAATATACTCAGGTAAATGTCTAACAACAAACAGTTTAGTAAATCTGCATTTGTTTTGCTCAAACTTAGCTTGCATATTCCTGTATGAGTGAAGCATTTCTCTCACTATCTGCTACATAAACCTTTAGCAATCACTATAAGGAAAGCTAATACAGTCCATTTAGCTGTACTGTAATGAAGTGACAGAAGTGAGGCAAAATGGTGGCACTCTCTTTGTGTCACCAAGGGTACTTTAGACCCTAAATGGATAAAGATCTAGAAAACAAAGATTTGAAGATGTAC
>NW_022994051.1:60744-154975 GCF_012275295.1 Melopsittacus undulatus | reverse complement strand
GGTATTCCATACCATAGCACGTGATGCCCGGTTGCATACTGGGAAGAGAAAGCTGGAGGGGAGAGCTCTGGAGAAGAATGGAGGAGGGAGCACATGGTGCTCGCCAGGCGGGTGGAGTGAGTTTATGGTCGGTGGCTGGTAGGGGGTTGTATTCTTTCACTTGCTGTTTGCTGTATCATTATTATTTGTAGTAGTAATGGCAGTAGGGGTTTTGTGTTATGCCTTAGCAATTAAACCGTTCTTATCTCAATCCGTGGGGGCTACATTCTTTGGATTCTCCTTCCTAACTCTCCGGGAGCTGGGGGACTTGGTTTAAACCACGACAAGGGGGAAGCTCTCTCTCTCTTCCGGGCTGGCCTCGTGGCGGCGGGTGGTATCGTATTCTCTCCCCCTGTTTGTCTCTTCTAACATTGATTTGTTATTGCTACCGGTAGTTATTTCTGTTATATCTTGATTGCTGGACTGATTTTACCTCGATCTGTGGGAGTTGTATTCCTCCGGCTCTCCTTCCCATCCCTCCGGGAGTGGAAGGTGAGGGGTGGGGAGGGGAAACAAAGGGGGAACTGTGCAGATTTAGTTTAAACCACGACAGTTTTTGGCGCCCAACGTGGGGCTGCAAGCCCACGAAATAACAACAAATCTGACAGGATTTATAGTCATTTGTCACAATGCTGTTTTATTGGCTCTCACAGTTTTTTCTCTTGATCTCACAGTTTCAGGATTTTACCAATTACTTTTCATATATATTAGCTGTGTTAGTGTTTATCAAGTATGGTGTTTGGGCTAAGGTTCTGGTCTCATTGTACTTTATGCTAATGACTTGTAATACAATAGAAGCATTGATCATGAAACTGATCTGGTTTATGCTCCCGGTATGGTCACCAACTTTATATTTTGGGAGGTATATAATAGAAGTGCTTAGCAATTTCACATCTTTTTTCACCTTCTCGGGTGGTCAACCTGTGAAGGAGACATTCTTCTATCCTCCCAGTGTTCTCTCCAGATGGTCTACAACATCATTTGAGGGTTTTGAAGTTTTTGAATGGCCTTTTAATACTGTTGAGACTTGTATGCTGATTGTGATGGGGATCACCATAGTAGCACGCATACAGAGTGTGTTTTGCTCACAGTGATTTCATCTGATTTCAAGAGTTAAGCAGAGTCAGGTCTGGTCCTGTATGGGGGTTAAACGACGACATAGGAGGACAAGGAGATCTTCCCAGAGGCTGGACAGTCATGAGTGGCAGGGTGTGTGGGATAGTATGGGCAAGCATCTAGGTCAGTGGGCCCCTCTAGTACTTTGGAATTTTACTCCCGAACAAGTGAAGAATCCAGAAGAATTAGTAAAACACCTAAATGAGGTGTGTTGTCGTCCTGGCCATACCAGAGATGGACAAATTACAGCAACGTGCTGGGGCTTGGCCTATGCTTATAGCGCCTCGATCGACATTATCCAACACCTTCAAAAGGAAAAAAAATGCCCCTGGATCTGAGAGCAACACAGAAATCAGCGCAGCTCTTCCAACTCCAAGTACAGCAGCTACACCATCCCCAGCTGCAAGTACAGTTGCTACCCAAACTTCAGCTGTGACAGACAGTGCAGCTACCCCAGTAATGAGTACAGTTGCTACTCAAACTACAGTGATAATCACTGCATCTGAACTAGAGGACCAATTCGTACCAATATCGGTTGCTCCTGTACACAAGAGAAAAAACAGAAAGGAGGCAAGAAGGAAGAGGCAGGATGAAGAAACTATGCATCCACTACCTGGTCTAGTATCTGATCAGGGGTCATCATCACACGACGAAGAAGAAGAGGTGACTCTCGAACTTGGACCTCAACTGAGATGCGGAATATGCGAAAAGATTTCACCCGTCAATCAGGGGAGCACATCATCACCTGGCTGCTCCGATGTTGGCATAATGGGGCCGATGGTCATGAACTAGCAGGTACAGAAGCCAAGCAGCTGGGGTCACTTGCTAGAGAAGGGGGAATTGACAAAGCAATTGCAAGAGAGAAAAAAGTCCTTCAGTCTTTGGAGGCGGCTTTTGGCAGCTGTATGGAGTCCTCAGCGACAAGTTGCTGAAACTGCTGAAGGAGAGGGTGAATCGAGTCAGTTTGCCGAGGTGAAAGCCATCCAGCTGGCCCTGGACATTGCTGAGCAAGAAAGGTGGCCAGTACTTTATCTCTATACTGACTCATGGATGGTGGAAAATGCCCTGTGGGGGTGGTTGCAGCAATGGAAGCAGAGCAACTGGCAACGCAGAGGTAAACCCATCTGGGCTGCTGCATTATGGCAAGATATCGCTGCCCGGGTGCAGAAGCTGGTGGTGAGGGTACGCCATGTAGATACCCACATGCCTAAGAGTCGGGCCACTGAGGAACACCACAATAACCAACAAGTGGATAAAGCTGCTAAGATTGAAGTGGCTCAGATGGACTTAGATTGGCAACATAAAGGCGAATTATTTTTGGCCCGGTGGGCCCACGACACTTCAGGCCATCAGGGCAGAGACGCAACGTACAAATGGGCTCGTGATCGAGGGGTGGACTTAACAATGGACACTATCGCCCAGGTTATTCATGAGTGTGAGACATGTGCTGCAATTAAACAAGCTAAATGGTTAAAACATCTTTGGTATGGAGGACGATGGCTGAAGTATAAATATGGGGAGGCCTGGCAAATTGACTATATCACACTCCCACCAACCCGCCAAGGCAAGCGCTATGTGCTTACCATGGTGGAAACAACCACAGGATGGCTGGAAACATATGCTGTGCCCCATGCCACTGCCCAGAACACTATCCTGGGCCTTGAGAACCAGATTTTGTGGCGACGTGGCACCCCAGAGAGAATTGAGTCAGACAATGGCACTCATTTTCGGCACAACCTTATAGGCACTTGGGCCAAAGAACATGGCATTGAGTGGGTATATCACATCCCCTACCATGCACCAGCCTCTGGGAAAATGGAATGGTACAATGGGCTGTTAAAAACTACACTGAGAGCAATGGGTGGGGGAACTTTCAAGCATTGGGATACACATTTACCAAAGGCCACCTGGTTGGTCAACACCAGAGGATCTGCTAACAGGGCTGGCCCAGCCCAGTCAGAACTTTTACATATTGTAGAGGGGGACAAGGTTCCTGTAGTGCACATGAGAAATTTGCTAGGGAAGACAGTCTGGGTTACTCCTGTTTCAGGCCAAGGCAAACCCACTCGTGGGATTGCTTTTGCTCAAGGACCCGGATATACTTGGTGGGTAATGCAGGAAGATGGGGAAGTCCGATGTATACCTCAAGGGGATTTGATTTTAGGGGAAAACAGCCAATGAACTTAATTATACGTTGTTGCTTGCTGTGTAATATTTTTATAGTCCATCAACTAGATGTCTTCAAGTCACCAGCGACTGGCCCTGACTTCCCTCTAACCATCGTCCCAACAGAGAATGAACTTTGATAGAACCAGATGAGTTCTGCAGTAAAGGGATGATCAACATCGGCAGGCAACAATCCAGCACTGCACACAGACTTTCCTGCTACAAAAGACTATTACAAACTTAACATCATGGACCAAATGGACTCAATTGCATTATAGGGATTGGTCCATGTATTAAGAAATGATTTCTTTCTATCTGTCTGGGTGTACGCAGATGTATATATATGTATATATGTATATCTATATGATGGTATATTGAAAATGTGGGATCTGAGCATGACGTGAATGGTATGGAATAAGGGGTGGATACTGTCATGGGTTCAGCAGTAGCTCATGCTCTGCCAGGGAGGAGGGAGAGATAGGGCGCTTGGTCTGGGCTAGTCGGGGAGGTATTCCATACCACAGCACGTCCTGCTCGGGGAGGGGACTGGAAGCTGGCCAGGAGGGAAGGAGTTAACACGCCGGGCTGGGCTCGGGGAGGCAACTGGAAGCTGGCTAGGAGGGGAGGGGGAAGCTCTCTCTCTCTTCCGGGCTGGCCTCGTGGTGGCAGGTGGTATCGTATTCTCTCCCCCTGTTTGTCTCCTCTAACATTGATTTGTTATTGGTACCGGTAGTTATTTCTGTTATACCTTGATTGCTGGACTGATTTTACCTCAATCCGTGGGAGTTGTATTCCTCCGGCTCTCCTTCCCATCCCTCCGGGAGTGGGAAGGTGAGGGGGGAGGGGAAACAAAGGGGGAACTGTGCAGATTTAGTTTAAACCATGACACTGTGCCTTAGCTTTCCTAACTTGGTCCCTAACTACCCTGACAACATCCCTGTATTAATACCAGGTCGCCTGTCCTTTTTTTCCACCTTTTATAAGCCTCTTTTTTCCTTTGAATTTTCCTCAGCAGCTCCTTATCCATCCAAGGAATTCTCCTGGTCCTCCTGCTGCACTTCCTTCTAGTTGGGATGCAACATTCCTGTGCTTTTAGTAGGTGATCCTTTAATATCAACCAGCAATCTTGGGTCCCCCCTGCCCTCTAGGCCTGTATCCCATGGAACCTTACTAAGCAGGTTCCTGAAGAGGCCAAAATCTGCTCTCTTGAAGTCCAGGACAGTGAGCTTGCTGCATGCTCTTCCCACTGTCCTGAGGATCTCAAATTCAACCATTTCGTGATCGCTCCAACCAAGGCTGCCCTAGAGTGTCGCATTTCCAATCAGCCCTTCCCTGTTGGTGAGCACAAGGTCAAGCAGGGCACCTCTCCTTGCCAGGTCTCCTATTACTTGCAGAAGGAAGTTGTCTTCCACACAATCGAGGAACCTCTTGGATTGTTTGTGCGGGGCTGTACCATCCCTCCAACAGATATCAGGGTGGTTGAAGTCCCCCATCAGAACAAGGGCCTGCCAGTGTGAGGCTTTTCCTATCTGCCGAAAGAGTGCTTCATCCACAGGTTCTTCATCAGGCAGTCTGTAACAGATCCTCACAGTAATGTCCCCCATAGCTGTTTTCCCTTTAACCTTGACCCACACTCTATTGACTGAACACCTGTCCCCAGAAAGAGTTCCATACTCTCCAGCCTATCCCTAACTTAAAGGGCAACTGCCCCTCCCTGCCTGCCAGTCCTGTCTTTTCTAGAAAGCGTGTAACCTTCCATTCCATTACTCCAGTCAAAGGAGCCATCCCACCATGTTTATGTGATGCCTATGATATCATATCCCCATAGACTTGCACACATCTCTAATTCCTCGTTTGTTCTCCATGATACGGGTGTTTGTATAGAGACATCTGAGCCAAGCTCCAAATGAAGCCAGTTCATTGGCTGGAGTGGCTGGGATATGTCTACATTGCTTCAAGCCTTTATGATAGGGGTTTGCAACTGACTGGGTGTGTTGGAATGGAATGATCTCCCCCCCTCCTTCAACACATTTAGCTTAAATCTTCCTTAACCAGTCTGGCAAACCTCCTACTAAAACCCCTCTTCCCCTTCATTGTTAGACCTCAGACTGGCTCCACCAGCCCACAGTAGGTCCTGTTCAAGACAGGCAAACCCCTGACTATGGCACCACCCTTTTAACCATTTATTAAGCAGTCCAATCCTCCTAGCCTCTTTAAGCTCCTCCCTTGTATCCTGGAGTATTGATGAAAAAACAATCTCAGCTCCAGATCCCCTAACCAACTCTCCCAGGACTCTGTAGTCCTTCTTTATGTTCTCCAGGCTATTGCTATCTATATCACTAGTACCCACATGGAATCACTAGAAGTGGGTAATAGTTAATGGGACTTACTGGAGCAGACAGCCTCTCTGAAACATCCCTGATGCATGCCCCTGATGCAGGTAGGCAACACACCTCACTAGAGACTGGGTCAGGCAAACAGAAGAGTACTTCTACTCCTTTCAAAGTAGAGTCCCCTACTACTAAGACCCACAGCTTTTTCCTGGCAGCACCAGTAGAGATCTTCTTTACCAGTGCACCAGCCAGCTGTTTCTGGTACAAGGATTTTTCCTCATCAGCCCCCTGCAGGACAGCAAAGCTGTTCTGGGTGGGGACAACAGATTTAGGAGGAAGCCCCTATTTTTAATTGTCCTTTTCCTCCTTTTTTTGTTGTTGCTTTATTTTTTGTTACTGTTTTCCAGCTTCCCCGAGTTAACGGACTCCTTCTTTCCTCCATGAGCTACAGGAGACGCTTGAGGCCACTGCACCATCTGGGCCTGGAGCAAGCGTTCCTGCTTTCTCTCAGCTTCCCTGATATCTTTCAGCCTATTGACAACGTCCCGCAGCTCAGCCCTCAGGACCTCCACCAGGGAGCACCAGGTTCAGCCCTACTCATTGTGCACCCTCCCCTCACCAGACCAGTGCAGGCACTTTCTACACTCTGAGCTCTGCGCTGCAGCATCCCCTCTCATCGACTCTGTCTGGGTGCCTACACTGGCCATCACCTGGGTAGCGAGGGCAGAGCTCCCACACTGGGCCTTGGTCCTGCAGCAAGTGCTCACCATCCCATTCACCTACCCAACCTGCCCACACAAACCTCCTGGACCAGATCAGTTGACCAGCCCTGTTGGCTCATGCTTCCTGGGGCAGTTTTTTAACTACTCAGGGTGGTGCCGTCCCTCCTGGCTCCACCCCCTGTGAGTCCCTGCTTGCCTCAGCTGAGCTGCCAGCTCCTGGGCAAGTCCTGTCGAGGATCTGAGGCTCTCTCGGTGGCTCTCACTGCTCTGAGTTGAGGTTACTGGACGCTGAGCTTCCCCCCGCTCCTGTGTTGAAGTCATCCTCTCTCGAGCTACTCACTTCAGCAATTCATATTGTATATATAATATTATATATATAATATATGTAAGTATATATTTTACATATATAATATATTATATATATCATGTATATAATTATATATATATAATTCATGAGGGAGAAGTTCATCCTTAATTTTATAAAGCCATGTTTGCACAAACCACCCATAGCAAATGGCCCTGACAGCACCATTTAAGATGGGTGTAGAATGTGTGTGTGAATTTAATATATTAAACTGAAAGATTGTTTGCCCCAGACTGATCATATTAAAGTGGAAGCCAATCCTCAGTGAGATTAAACAGTAACTGATGAGAGAGACAAAGAGACTTTTGAATCAACGGAAGAAACAGCTGGAAGACAATTCTAAAGAAAACATCAATATACTCAACAGGAGGCAAGGGAGAAACCTTACAGTGGAAACAGCAGCAATAGGATCTGGTTTGTCACAGCAAGAAATCACCCCCTAGCATCATGACTACTGCCCAGGCTGGGCACAGCAGCTTCCCCAAAAGCTGCCATGAGCCACTGACTCCAGCTAGTTGGGTGGCCCTGCAGAGTGAAACTCATGGGGGCCAACGCCTCAGCTGTGTGTTTTGCCTCATGGGGAATGTGCTCTTCAATGTGTACACCTGCAGGTTGCAAGAGAGCAGTACAAATACAGGCAGAACACATCTTGCTCAAAGCCCCAGTCTGGCTTTCAACACTTCCAGGGAGGGGGCATACACAACTTCTCTAAGAAACCTGGTTCAGTGTCTCACCAACCCTCATAATAAAGAACAACTTCCTATTATCTAATCTAAATCTACTCTCTTTCATTTTAAAGCTATTCCCCTTTTTCCTATGCCTACATGTCCTTGCAAAAAAATCCCTCTCCAGCATTCTTGTAGGCCCTCTTTAGGTACTGGATGGCTGCTCTGAGGTCTCTTTTTTCCTCCTGACTAAACAAACCCACCTTTCTCAACCCATCTTCATAGAAGTGCTCCAGTTCTCTGATCCTCATTGTGACCCTCCTCTGAACTCGCTTAAACTTCTTATGTTGGGGGCCCCAGAACTAAACAGTGTTCTCCAGCTATGGTCTCATGAGAATAGAAGGGGAGAAGTACCTTCCTTAACCTGCTGGCTATGCTGCTTTTGATGCAACTCAGCCTACATTTGGCTTTCTGGGCTGCAAGTGCACACTGCCACCTCATGTTGAGCTCATCAAACAACACCCCTAAGCACTTCTTCTCAGGGCAGCAGTATCCATTCTCTGACCAGCCTGTATTAGTGCTTGGGATTGGCCTGACACAGGTACAGAAACTTGCACTTGGTCTTGTTGAACTTCATGAGGTTCACATGGGCACACCTCTCAACCATGTCATGGTCCCTTTGGATGCCATCCCTTCCTTCCAGTGTCAACCGCACCCCACAGTTCAATGTTTTTGGCAAATTTACTGAGGGTGTACTCAATCCCACTCTCCTTGTCACCGACAAAGATGTTAAGTGATGCCAGTCTCACTGCTGACTCCTGAGGGATACCACTAGGCACCAGTCTCCACTTGGACATTGAGCAATTAACTGCAACTCTTTGAGTGCAAGCATCCAGGCAATTCGTAGTCCAAAGAGTGGTCCATCTGTCACATACATGTCTTTCCAGTTTAGAGACAGGGATGTCATGTCTCAAATGCTTTGCACAAGTCCAGGTAGATGATGTCGTCAGCTGTTCTTCCCTTTTCCATCAATGCTGTAACCCTGTCATGGAAGTCTACCAAGTTTGTCAGGCATGATTTGCCCTTATTGAAGCCATACTGGTTGTCAGCAATCACCTCCTTATTGTTCATGTGCATTAGTACAGTTTCCAGGAGGATCTGCTCCCTGATCTTGATCGGCAACGAAGTAAGGCTGACTGGTCTGCAGTGCCCCACATCTTCATTTTTTTCCCTTTATAAAAATGGGTGTTATGTTTCCTTTTTTTTAAGTCAGTGAGAACTTCACTAGACTGCCACAACTTTTCAAATGTGATGGATATTGGCTAAGCCACTTCATCCAATATTTCCCTCTGGACCTGCTAAGGAGCTAAAGAGTTCTATCTTGCAATCATCAAACAAAACTAGATAGTAAAGTATCAGGGAAAAAAAAAGTACTACTTATATCTACAAGAATAATGGGTCATGCCAGAATGCCACATGGTCTGTTTTCTTTACCTTATAAAATTTTGACAGGCAAAATTGATAAATAAGTTCTCTTAAAAATATGTGTATATTATATAACACAATTTGGTCACCTCAAATTTAGTACTTATAATGTCAGTAGATTTTTATAGAAATATGTCATATAATCTTGTAGAACAAGTTTCAGGCAATTTGCCAGACTTCTACTATGAACACATAGTTACAAAATCCCAGAGTCTACCAGTTGACTTAATTGTCTCTTAATTGACATAGGTTTTTCCAAAAAAGAGATCTATATTCATGGATCATTAGACCAAGGATGTAGAACATTGTACTGCATTATTCATTTTGGGTGGTATTGTTAACATGGAAGAAAGCTAAATCACAAGGACTGTTTCTTGTTTTAAGCTCAACCAGTAACACAGAACCATGCAGCCACTCACTCACTTCCCCCAGTCCCCCACCCCACCCTCCTCCTGGCGGGATGGGGGGGAGAATCAAAAGAATGCAAACCCCACAGGTTGAGATAAGAACAGTCCAGTAACTAAAATATAATACAAAACTACTACTACCACCAGTAATAATAATTATAAGGGAAATAACAAGGGGAGAGAATATGAAACTAGAAAGGGAAAGAAAAATAAAACAGTAAACACAAGTGATGCACAATACAATTGCTCACCACCTGCTGGTCAATACCCAGCCAGACCCGAGCAGCGATCTGGGCCTCCCAGGTAACTCCCCCCCAGTTTTTATACTACGCATGATGTGCTGTGTTATGCAGTACCCCTTCAGCTAGTTCAAGTGTCCTATCTCTGCTTCTTTCTGGCTTCCCATGCTCCTCCTCACTGGCAGAGCATGAAGGACTGGAAAGTCCTTGACTGGGGTAAGTGCTACTTAGCAACAACTGAAAACATCAGTGTACTATCAGCATTGTTCTCAGACTAAAGCTGAAAAAACAGCATTGCACCAGCTACTAAGGAGAAAAATAACTGTTACAGCTGAACCCAGGACTGTCTGACAAGACTGATGTATCCAGGTCATTTAGGAAACCAATGCCCTGTTTCTTTATGGAATCATGCAGACTTTAGGAAATAACTCTTCTTCCTGTGAGTTACTGCCAAACCACTCCCAGCTTCAGGTTTTGAGATATGAAAATTTCAAAATAAATTTCTCACCTAACTTTTTCACCTATAATAAATGCTCAGAGCAATGTAGAGATATTTCAGCCACTCCAGCCAATGAGCTGGCTATACAAATGCCTGTAGCACGGGGAAGAAAAAACTAGAGATGTGTGCATGTCTACAGGGGTATGATAAAATAGGCATCAAGGAAACATGGTGTGATGGCTCCTATAACTGGAGTGTTGGAATGGAAGGTTACAGAGGAGGGCCATGAGCATGACTGGGGGACCCCCTCTATTCTGCTCTCGTGAGACCTCACTTGGAGTATTCTGTGCAGTTCTGGTGCCCTCAACATAAAAAGGACATGGAACTGTTGGAACAAGTCCAGAGGGCCACAAGTGTAATCAGGGTACCAGAGCACCTCCCATATGAAGACAGGCTGAGCAAGTTGGGGCTGTTCAGCCTGAAGAAGAGAAGGCTGCGTGGAGACCTCATAGCAGCCTTCCAGTATCTGAAGGGGGGCTGTACGGATGCTGGGGAGGGACTATTCATTAAGGACAAGGGGTAACGGGTTGAAACTTAAGCAGAGGAGGTTTATATTAGATATAAGGAGGAAATTATTTACTGTTAGGGTGGTGAGGTGCTGGAACAGATTGCCCATGGAAGCTGTAAAAGCTCCACCCCTGGCAGTGTTCAAGGCCAGGTTGGATGAAGCCTTGGGTGGCATGCTTTACTGTCAGGTGTCCCTGCCCATGGCAGGGGGGGTGGAACTACATGATCTTAGGTCCTTTCCAACCCTAACTATTCTATGATTGTATTATTCTATCTATAACATATTCCTTCAGAAAAGTTGGACAAATTTTCTCTGGACATCCATAGAAGTTTAACTTAAGGAGTCAGAGTATACGTAGGACTCGGGTACCTAACTTGCATCTTTCTGAAAATCCCACCTTAAATGTATAAAAAGTGAAGACTAAAATGTGTTCCACATTTTCAGTGATGAAAGGAGCTTTCCAGTTGAAAACTTTTCATTTAATGCAATAAAATACAACGATTTGGTGAAAATAATTCCCCTTCAGAAATCTTTCAGAAGTTATCTTTTAAAAGAATTACTATCCAGCTGATGAAAACTAGAAAGTATTGACATATTTAAAAAAAAGGTTCCTGTTTGTTTTTCATTTAACTTTTTTCATTTCTCCATTCTCTCTTTTCTATCTTTTTTATTTTTTATCTTTTTTTTTTTAATTTTTCCCATGTCTGTGGGTGTTAGGTTTTTTTGTCCTTCTTAGTGATTGCTAGAGAAGACCTCCTTCTCACTTGAGGTTATATTCTGTCAATCAATTTAAATACTGCTCCACAATAGCATTCCTCCTCCCTGACTTGTAACTCACAAGTAAGCAAAGTGAATTTTTCAAGGGTTGCTTGCAGATTTGGAGATGAGAGACACATACAACAGCCAACCTACTGCAGTGCCTCTAAGAAACTGATCGTGTTCTGCTGTGACAGAGTAAGACTTCGATGATAATGAAATTTTCAGCTGCAGAAATTATTCTTTTTAATTTATTTGAAAGGGGAAGAGGCTGAAATTATTTTCAATTTCAGGATATGCTTTACAGCTTGACTTTCCTTTAAGGACTAACTTTTGGTTCAGGGGCAGGTGTGGGGTTCCTACTAACGTTACCCTGTAGAAACGACAGCATTCCAAGGAGCTGGAGTTTTTAAATTATTCATTAAATCTTTTTCCTTAGAGAACACATCCTTCAGTCTATTACTTGAAAACTAAATTAGAGGGGTAACAGCAATGCTACCTACTGAGCTTACAAACTTCAGGAAACTGTGAGATACAGATGAGACATAAGGGAATAGAATCCATTTAAAAAATGCAAATTATTGAATTTCTCCCGTGCCTTTCTCATGCTGATGATGTCCTTGTGTCCAGTTCCATGCAAGCCAACAGTAATCTTTTTCTTTTCCCAATTGATTTTTGCATGTTTTTCGGTATTGGCATGTAAGCATCCGTTTGCTGTCTTAGTTGAGAATTTACAGAATGTCCTGAGGTCCAATGTCATCTCTGCAGATACTTGATCCTGTTTCAGAGTATCAGATAATTTTCCCCTCATATTAAAAAGTGCCTTACTTTCTAAAATTACTGGTATGTCATCTCACTCAACAGAGAATAAGAACTTTTTTCAATGTAATATCTGAAAGAAGTAGGTTATTTCTCTTGTAAAAGTTTTCTTCATTTTCATGAAAACCAGGGAGTTAAATCTGTTTCTGATTCTCCAAACAGCACTTTGGCAATTATTTTCTAGGTTTAAAAGTGACATTAAAAAGGTTTTATATACTTAATTTGTTGTTTGGGGTTTTTTTTTAATCCTATGTTCTGACATTAGCATTCTAGCTATGCACATGCAATTTGTCCATGAATGACTAGTGAAAAGTAGTTCACAAATATGTTCAAACTCCTGCAAGATTTTACAAATCATATGAATAGGATAAAACTCTTAAATTTTCTTTTTTTCTTTTTTTTATTTTTTTTATTTTAAAACAGAGAATTAAGGTAAAATGTCCTGGAAGAGTAACAAACAGAAAAATGTTAGTCAAAAAAAAAAACAAAAGCAATTATTTAACAACTCATCACATTGCAGTTCTTGACTCCAGGAGCCTGGGGACTTTCTGTAGCACCAGATATCACGAAGGAGCTTTCCTTCTCTGGTCCACCTGGTCTGAAGGCAAAGGACAGCAAGCACAGTCAGGTTCTTCCATCTTATATTTACATTTCTAGTGTAAACTGAGAAGTGCAAAAAAAAAAAAAAAGGCCTCTCACTAAACATCCCTTCATCCAGCCCATGACTGATGTCTGTGTGGTATCATTACTCTTTTCATTCTACTAGTGTCTATTAAGTCCATCTGGAATTGCTAGGGGGGATCAGGCATGTCAAAACAAATTTGATTGCCTCCCACTCTGCTCCAGTTTCAGTGTGAGATTGTCTAGAGGGAAGAAAAATATGTCTCAAATACAACAAAGTGTATTATGACTCAACATAACTGGTAGTCTGTGCATATTGCATGTTTACCTACTATTGTTCATAATTTTTTGCTCATCATTTGAGGAAGAAGTCATGCAGATATATGGAAATTTTCTGTCATGGCAAGGATATGATCAAGTAATCAACCTTTTGGTCTTCGAAAATTCTCTGCAAAAATAAATATATGGTTTTTTATCTTGTTCAGATGTAAGGCTTGTAACTATATCCTGGCACATAGAGGTTATTTATGACTGGAATGAAAGAATGAATGCACAAAGACTGGTTTTATATAATATTTAGGTAAATGACACCACCATAAAATACAATTTCATGTTTAAAAATTTATATTTGCATAGAAATAAGATTTTTCTTTGTGTCTTTGTGTGCATGTGTCTGTGTAGTTATAGAGATACAGGTACTGACAGATAGCTATAGATATATGCATAGATGCAGATAAAGATGCATGCTCTTAAAGAAATAGAAAAAAAAAAGAAAATACTCAGGGTACTAGCTTCTCAGTTGGTTGAAACCAGTGCCTCTTTTTTCAAAGACAGATATACGCACTGCCCCTTAAAAAATAATGAGAGAAGGGCGAACATACAGAACTGAAGAATTGTTATTAAGGTCTTTTCCAACCCTAACTATTCTATGACTCTATGACAGAGGACAGCTTTCCTGGTGGTGATTGAGCACCTGTCTGCTGATTGGAAGTAGTACTTGAATGACTTGTTTTGCTTTGTTTCTGTGCACAGCTTTTGCTTTACCTGTTAAACTGTCCTTAACTCAGCTGACAAGTTTTCTCACTTTTACTCATCCAATTCTCTTTCCCATTCCATTGGGATGGAATAAGTTTTGCTGTATGTCCCACTGACTCTGTGGATCTGAGATGAGTGAGGCAATGCAACAAATAGTTAAAATGTTAGGGAAAGTTAGACACATACATTTATTTCAGTCTGAATTTATGTCAGATTAAAGCGAGCACAAAGTTACCATCTAATGAAGCCACATTTTTTTTTAATACTAGTGAAAAAGATTCAAATGTAAAAACATGGGTACCATAGGCTAACTTTTGACAGATAAGCTGATTACAAAATACCCACAATATGTCGTTGACAGATCACAGTTGGTCCTTAATACAATTGCACATTCAAATGTACAGTAAGTATATGGGATACAAAGCACTCAAAATTAAAGTTTTACAGAGTTAACTACGGATATGTTAAGGAAAAAAATCATTATTGAAGACTACTCTCTAACTGCACTAATGTAACTTTACAGCAGGAAAATCTAAGTGGAATTCAGTTTATAGTTTCAGAAATTAAAATTTCACTATCTCTACTTTACTTTTACATTAAATGTAAACTCTCATCTAGTCAGTATAGTACTAACTGTGTACCTAAGCATAAAAGACCTTGTATTTAGAAAGAATTGTACTCATATTGTAGTTTTATAATTAGGAAGACCTTCATGGGTAATTAGTTTTACAGTCTAGGGGATGGTACTCATAGCCACAGCAACAAATTACTTTCTTAAATGTTCCTCATAACCTCAGTGTTAAGGGATATTAGGAACAGCTACCACCTACACCAGCAGGAGAAATTCTTGCTGGGCTGCTGGAGCCCAACCTGGTGCCTGGGGACTCGAGGTTCTGTCCAGGTTGACAGGTGAAGCTGCTGCTTTCCTCTTTGCGGTCATGAAGCTGAGCACATATCCCAGAGATGCACATTACATGCAGGAGACACTAAAAAGGCTCCACAGATCCCCATATCACTGTTTGGTTCAGCTTGATGGCCACTGGCAAACATGAAGTACTCACACACTTGTTCCACAGGTGCCTAACATTCTTTGGGTCCCCCCATATACCAGTATAGACCCTTCACCCACTGATATCCTTTTCCAGACCTGGAGCCTCCTACTCCCTTGCTGTTCCAGGTTGGAGTTTGCCAGTGGCTACACAGCTACACACCCCAACCACATCCTGTTTGGGGCAGGTAGAGACACTTGCCCTCAGCAGCGGTGTCCTCAGCACTTACTGACTTCAGTGTTGCTAGACAGATGAAACTGAGTGCCAGTGTTTCCATTGGTTAAAATGTAAGATTCCCAAGTAAATTACCTTCAATTAAGGAAAACAGGATGAGATTATTGCACATAAGGTTATAGAACACTTTTTGACATAGATTAACTCAGGTTACTATCCTTCCCAACATTTCTGAAATGAAAACAATATTCCACAGAAAGATAGTGGTGATATTTCTGACTTACTGGTAGCTGCTAAAAAAATTTTATTAAAAGGAAATCTATAAAACGCTCTAAAAACAGCATCATTTGATCTTTGTGGAATGTGGAAAGTCTGTAAAGACCTTTAGAGCAAGAAAGGAAGAGGGGAGCAAAGAAAATATATTCATCTGAAGTTTTAAAAAATAAAAACTAGACCTCTAGCTTAAGCTTGTGCTCTGTGTATGAGAGAGAAAGAGAAGGGCAGAGAGCAGGAGAGCAAACATGAGGTAGGATTTAACTTCCAAATCACCAATGATTTAATAAAATATATGCAAATATAAGGTTCTCAGTGATAATTGTATTTTTGCATGTGTTGGGAATGTAAGTAACCAAGTATGGGGAAGATACTCTCTTCCCCATATGGTATGCTCCAATTATGGTAAAGACAACCGTATAAGAATGGAACAGTATAAGCATGACTATCATTGAGCAACAAAGACCCAACAGAGCAACCTCTTAAAATTACCCCACTATTAGTAACCTGTTACTGTCTCCTGATTGAAGCTTGCAGCTTCTTAGATACAAAACTAATCACCAGATAACTGCTAATCTATGAAATGACACTTCATTAGTTCTAGCATTCATGGAACTGCTCACTTAAAAATTGTAACTCTAGAAGCAATAAAGATGAATTAAATGTAAAAGAATGTTCATGTTCTTTATTTCATTTCCTTTTTTATTATTATTAAACACTTACTAATTTCCAGCTTGTCAACAAGCATGTAGAAAAAGTTCATTTATAATATTAGCTGAATCACTGAATCTTACCTATTTTGCAAAAGAAGTGTGTTTATAAAGCTGTATTCTGTAAATTAAAATTTGAAATTACATTTTGCCTGGAGACGGCAATTTTTGGCTTCTGTGTAAAAAGACCTGTACTTAATTGCCATCTTTATTGTTTGTTTTTTCTGATTTACCTTTTGGTTGTCTTCTGTTTATTGTTAGCCCTATTATTAGTGAGTGAATCTACCAGTCTTTTTTGTTTACTGCATATTTTTTTCCAGTGTACCATGCTTTCCAAAGACTTAGAAAGTTTGTGTATCTGTGTTTTACCTTGCACACCCTTAAGGGACTCATTTTTCAGTAGTAGCACCAGGCCCTACAGTATAATGCTTGACTTATTTTTCTATCAATGACTGTTCTATAACTACATAGTTTTTTCTATTTGTCGCTGTCTAGAGGATACAGCACTGACCCTGCCTGCTCAATGTGCAGGGACTCATGCCTGCAAGGACTAAAGCTTTATAAAACTTATTCCTGCATCTTTACTTGTCATATCAGCAGCTTCATCTGCAGAAATACATTCTGAGTAAGCCTGAGGTAGACAATGCTTAATTCTCTATCACAAAATCTTCCAGGAAGAGAAGAGAGATTCAGCTGCAGGGCATCTATCCTGTCAGTACCCTATTATCCTAACACACCGTTTATTCTGTTACTGGTTTTAACCTGGCCTTATTCAGTCTCATTATCATGTTAGAGCCTTCCCCGGATTACTGTATAGCAGCACACAACATATTTTTATTTAGCTGATTTTCTGAGACTCTGGGTTTTTCTTGTACCTGCTTATTGTGTATCTGTGAACAAACAGATTTCAGAAGATTTCCAATATTTAAATTAGATGTTGTAAAGTCAAAATGCGAGCCAGTTTTAAACTAAGAAGGAAAAATAAGCAAACAAATAAATAAGCAGTAACAGCTGTTCATAAAAAAGAAATGATAGTTCCTAGGTTCTATTCTTTCATACCTGACAGAATGATCCATGCTTTGCATAAATATGAAGCACAGTTGCATAGAACAGATATCTATGTGTTGGATCACAAAGATTACACATCAGTTACTATTTTCCTCCACACATTTTTTATCCCCCAAGGCTTCTAACACCTTACAGTAAACCTAGCGCACCAAATAAAACAATCATATGCAGCAGAATCAATATCTATCAAAAAGAAATAAGGAAAGATTAAGGGCACTAGCAACCTGTAATTTATTAAAAATAACTCCAATTTTATGAAATTATTTCTAGGGGATTTAGGGAGTATTTGTCAAAGAAATATATTTTTCAAAACTTCATGATGATTCTGAGACATCCAGCTAAAGATGAAGATGGTGGCTAAGTTTTGTAAAATGTAGTTGGGTTTTCAATGGACTAAAAGGCAGAAAATCTCAAATAATCAATAAAAGTTTGGAACACTAAAGCAATTTGATAATTTCAGATTTGAATTTCTAAGTATATTTTAATGTTAAATAACTTTGTTTAACTTCATTTTTCTCAAATTAATAGAAATATAATTGTTTTGGGTTTGCTGTATCATTTTTTCACCTGTAATCAATGTTTAGAAAATATGCTAATTCTCTAACAAAGAATATGTTTTCAAAACACATTTTCCTTGTAAAATTACAGGACTCTTAACAGTATTTTAGCCATCTAACAATATGGAATAGAGAGTTTTCAGGCAATAAACCTTTTGTCATTCTGACTACATCTATTAATCAGCTTTTCAGGAGAAACCATTCACTTGATTAAGATATATAGATCTCATCTTTTGCTTATTAAAGATAAAAGAAGAAAGTATGAAGAAAAATTATTACATTCTGAAATTGCTTTTTAAATTATTGGGTGACTAGCACAACCTTACAATCTTGGAAAAAATATCAATATGAATATCACTGTTACCCAGGACTCTTTAATCAACATACTTATGCTATCAAAGGTTAAAGGCTATGTCTCGCAGTGTTTTGAGGATTGCACTGAGAATATCCATAGAAAAACTTTACATGATTTTGTTTGTAAAACCAGCAGACCTGTAAATACATGCTATAAATAAGCTCTATGAAGAGAAAGTCATTCTGTAGGGCAGGTAGGATCCTGTGTGTCCATCATGCCCTGTGCCTTAGTGTGGGGTGAGTAGAATTTCACATATGCTAACAAGGCTAGCAAGGTTTCTATACACTGTCTATAGGTCCTATGGGATGAATTAAAGTATAATGGCCATGAAGCACCTTAGTTTTAAGAGGCTGTCAGGAATCTGAGATTTCTAGTTTCAAGTATACAAGGTTGATGGCCATATTCTTTGGTGTTCAATTTTAAAAGAACTGACTTCCCTAGAGGTTAATTTCTGTAAAGCCCTCCAAAACCACACACTGGCGGTGTCATTTTGTGGTTTTTTTTTTTTTTTTTTTTCACTCTCTGTGTTCTAGTGACTGGCAAATACTCCTATGTGATTCTATGTATATCAAGATGAAATGATGGGAACTAATTAAGTAGACTAAAGTACTGAAGTAATTAAAGAAACAACTCCTGTAATATGAAATACAATTACTGTGAAGTGTTGTTAAAACCTAGAGTAGATTTGTGTTCACTTTAAAAATTAAATAAAATTAATGTCAAGTCTTGCAGTTGTTGTACTTGGATAATTTAAGATTAAGTAATTCTATAGAATGAGACTTTGTCCACTGAAGTGAAAGAAGAGAACACTGATAGGTATGCTGATTCTGCAAGTGAAACAGTTTTGATGCCATAATCACTGAAACACACCTGTTCTAATAATTTAGGTTCTTGTTCAGGGTCTTACAGAAAGCACGCAATATTTTTTTTCTGCCACTATCATAGTCATCATGGTTGATTAGTCAAAGGAGGAAAATTGATAACACAGTTTCTCAGAGGGAAAAGTCATTATGCAAGATTTCAGGAATAACGTGAATCTATTCTTAAATGTGTATATACACAGAAGAATGTTGGAATATTAAACCAAAGAGTAACAGAAATGTATTTATTTTTTATTTGTAGTTTCTGTATGTTAGAAAATTTTAAATTGCAGAATGAAAACATATTGCAGATCAAGCTTGAGCTAAAGTTGATCAAAAAGTGTCAGGATCATGAGAAAAATCCATGCAAGTTGTAAAAACTGTTTGATAAGACTGAGTTTGTTTGCTTTAGAAATGCAATTATGATTTAAAATCAGCTGTGTTTTGCTATTGTAGTACAATAAACACTGCAAATTAACACTGCTGGAACCTCATGTTTATTTCAAGTGGGTATCATATGTGTAAGCTTCAGTCTGGTTTTTCTTCATGACAACATTCCCTAAGATATCTGATCCAAATAAGCAATACACTTCTTTTTCTTTTTAACAAGGAAAGCAAACTTTGAAATTATTTACAGAAGGAAACTGATCCTGATAATTCATAGTCAGAAGATTTTTATTATCCTCTAGTGCTTTACTAACAAAATTATTAATCCATAATTTTTTTTTTTCATTGTGTTTCTCCCTTTTGTATTAATGGACATATGTAAAGAAAATGTCTATCACTTATTGTCTAGTCTAAGTTTTAACACTAGACTTAATGAAGTAACTAAATATTCACATCTGTCTTTCTGTAATCAAGAGTTTTCAGGTCTGTACTTCAGAAAACATAATTACATCCTGCATAATGGGCTTATTATAGGCAGAGCCGTTTTTAATATGGTTACTTGTTTAACTCTAAATGTTAAAATTAAGCTGTCTACCTAATGACTATTCAAAAAAAAAGAACTAGTGACCATGCAGTGATCAGAGACCCAATGACAAAGTGGGGAACCCATATAACCAAAATCAACAACTCCTAAGACCGTCCAAGGTGTATGATTAAGTCATCACCCATATTGCAAAATCCAGTAAAATGTTTCGGCATAATAAACTGTTTCCAGAATGTTATTCATACTAAGACTGACTATTGCACAATTGGTGTAGCACTTAACTATGAGGCATCTGGGGGAGGGTGCAATTTTGGAAATTAACATTTGGGACTGTACAGGATTTATCATAGGCTATCTACAGAAGGCTTAGGTGAGGAGAGAGACCAAGACATATCAGGGAGGAACACGTCTGAAAAAATGGAGGGAAAGGAATAAAAGAAGCCAGTCACTTGTAGGCTGGCAGCTGATCAGTACACAAGTCTGGCTCAGCCCTCCACAGTCTGTCTTATCTTCTCATTAAACTTTATTTCCAACTTTCTTCTCTGTGTGAATACGCTCATTATTTTCTATGTGAATATGTGGGGAGGGATACAAGCAAAGTGCTCCACTACTGAACTTGAAGCTGCCAGCAGATGTCTGGTATTTGGATGCTCAATTTGGTGCCAGATCTTACAAAGACTGAGATTCTGGGAGCTAGATGATAAGGACATGCCTGAAAGGTGTTTTGGTTTGGTTTAGGGTGTTTTGGTTTGGCTTGGGTTTTTTTTTTGTTTGCTTTGGTGTTTAAGTACAGTAGGGCAGCTTTCTGGCTCTGAAGGTGTTTGGCATTGAATGGCACAATTTCATACTATTAAACTTTCCATTTCTAAGCACAGGTTGTTGTATACAAGCTATCGATTATTGAATGTTTCCTGAGCCCCACAATCTTCAGAAACATTTTCGGGAATTCTTTGAGGTAGGACTAGTTGGTTTGTGTCAAAATCATGCAGGGACTATTCTAACAACTTTACAATATAGACAGTTAATTTCTAATGCCTACGAAGGTTCCTAGAATTGCTTAGTTTCTGAAATATGCGTAGCCTCACAGACTTAATAACATGTTGCGCTGTTTACAACTATTTCACCTTATTAATGTTTCTCCTCATTAATTTTTGTAGCTTATTTTGCTTATTTAATTTTCTAAATGAAATTAGTCTTTCATTTTTCATAGAATCAATCATAGAATTGTTTGGGTTGGAAAGGACCTTAAATATAGTATCGTTCTAATCCCCCTACTGTGGGCAGGAGCACCTTCCATTACACCAGGTTTCTCAAAGCTCCATTCAGCCTGGCTGTAAACACTCACAGGAATGGAGCATCCACAGGTTCTCTGGGCAACCTATTGCCATGTCTCACCACCCTCACAGTGAAGGATTTTTTCTCAGTACCTAATCTAAGTCTATACTCTTTCAACTTAAAGCTGTTCCCCACATCCTGTCACTACATGCCCTTTAAAAAGTCCCTCTCCAGCTTTCTTGTAGTCCCCTTTTAGGTACTAGGTACTGGAAGGCAGCTCTAAAGTCTCCCTGGAGCCTTCTCTTCTCCAGGATGAACAACCTCAGCTCTCTCAGCCTGTCTCCAGAGCTGAGCTGCTTCAGCCTTAGCTCATTCTTGTGGCCTTCCTCCCAGTTCGCTCCAACATGTCCACATCCTTATGTTGTGAGCCCCAGAGCTGAATGCAACACTCCAAAAGGGTGTCTCATGATAGTGGGCTAGAGGGGGATAATTACCTCCTTCAACCTGCTTGTCATGCCTTTCTTTTTCCTTTTTATTTTCTATCTTCCTTTTTTTTTTTTTTTTACTTAACTGCAAAATTATGTGTCCAAATTATAAATATTTTATTTCTTGAAAATCTAAAGGGCAAAATAGAACTGCTAACAGTTAAAAAATATTTAACATTTTAAAAGGACTATATATTATGTAGCATTTTTTTCTGAGACACTTATCAGAATCTAAATCAGACAAATTGTCAGGAAAATAGCTTCTGAAGCTATTGTTTCTGCATTTAATAACTTCCAAAAATTAGCATTCTTTTTAGTAAATCATTTTAGATGTACTCATACCAATTACATACACAGATGTGAAAAAAGCCTTCTTTAAAATTATATATCTATCCTTGTTTTTTTGTCAGATTGTTTCCATACTACCTATTATAAGAGAATCACAGGATTCTTAGGAAGACAAGTAACTTTAGTGGCATTCAGAGGATGACACAGAGAACTTTAATTAGTAACCTGCCTTAAAATAACAATCTTCAGAAAAACCTTGGCTGAAGCATAATGGTACCTTTCAAATACATACTGAGTGTCTCAACAGGAGCTTCACCCATCCCTCACAGTTGGTACATCCATACAGTAAGTGTTCAGAAAAATAGGATGTTTTGGTAAGATTTAACAAGAAACTATTATTTTGCAAAATAACCAAAGGATTAGCTCCCTTTTCCCCAAAGTGCAGTAGCTAGATTTCTATCTCACATAATAGAACCCTATCCACAAAGATGTAGGGCTTCTTTGAAATTAGTCTCCTATGCAGATGCAGAAGCAAATGCATAAGGTTGAATGGAGGCAAGTAAAAGCCTCATCCCTGGAAATGTTCAAGGCCAGGCTGGATGGGACTTTGAGCACCCTGGTCTAGTGGAAGGTGCCCTTTCCAGTGGACCATTGGAAATACATGATCTTTAAGGTCTCTTCCAACCCTAGCCATTCTACAATTCTATAATTCCACAGTTATTTAGGTGCAACATAAAGTTCAGGAAGTGTCTTCGCTACTAAGGGACCGTAACTCAGAGATTGTACCATTGATATGATCATCCTATTCCTTCTTTGTGTCACATGCTTTCCCCACAGCATTAGTTCCTGCCTGCTGTCAAAGAATTAGCTGATTGTCATTGTATTAGCTGATAGGATCCAATGCATAGCTTGTCTGTTAGAATAACTTTAAGGATGCTTATGTGAGAGAGGAGAAAGTTGTGGTTCCTATCACTGTTCCCTGGGTATCTCTTGTTTATATCCAATAGCAGTCTGACTGTAAAATGCACATCTATTTCTTCAGACTAAAGTAGTTCTAACGGGGTTCCTAGAGACTTCTGTATTTTAAGACATTTACTATTGATTTTAGATACTTCTGAAGTTAGAAAAGGATTCAGAAAAGAGGAATTGAATCATTACATGAAAGCACTCCCCCTCACCCCCCCACCCCACCCCCACCCCCCTTGTGGTTTTCTGGTCCACAATTTCAGATAAAGTTTTTATTTATTACCCATGTGTACATTTTAGCTCAAATTATTGCACAAGTCTGAGCAGATTTTCAGTTCCCTGAGAGAGAAAATAAGGTGCAGTCTGTCCTATTGACAGGGTGGAGAGCACATTCAAAATACTGAATTCAAGCTTGGACATAAGCAGCAAAACACAGCACAGAAGTATCTTACAGTGCCCGTTTAGATGAAGAGAGTAAGTTTTTCTCAAAGTCTGCCCTAAAGTATGTATGCAATTTACATACAAGGGCTAGAGATAAGAAGCTGGCGTTCATAAGCCCTGAGAAATACTCTGTCTTCAGTTACATGCAGTAAATGTTACACCAAACATCTTACTATGGGTGCAAGGACAAATGAAAGACAAGAGTTTAAGATTAGTTTAAGATTAGACGCTAAATATCTTGTCTAATCCAAACACAAGAATCATTTCTACTGGTACAGGTACAAAAGTTCGTATTATTTAATTGCTTCAGAAAAGCATAAAAGCTAAAAATGCTGATTATAAACTTTCTGGTATGTACACCTTTGGTGTTATACTTACCATTTCAGTTCCTATCTAAGCCCTAAGGTTCATAATTTGCTTTCTTTCTCAAGTAGAATAAAAGTGGTTTTCAGTGAGCCATCTGGCCTGGGTTCAGCAGTAGCAGTTATTTTTCTCCTTAGTAGCTGGTGCAGTGCTGTGGCTTTGACTTTCAGCCTGGGAACAGCACTGATAACACAGATGTTTTTAGTTGCTGCTCAGTAATGTTTACTTTGACCAAGGACTTTCTGAGTCTCATGCTCTGCCAGGGAGGAGGGGAAGCTGGAAGGAAGCAGAGATAGGACACCTGACCCAAACTAGCAAAAGAGGTATTCCATACCACAGCACATCATGCCCAGACGTAAAACGGGGAATGGGGCGTAGTTACCTGGAAGGGTGAGATCACTGCTCGGGCTGGGCTGGATATCGGTCGGCAGGTGGTAATGGTTGTATTCTCTTCCATTGTTATTTCCCTTATCATTATTATTATTGGTGGTAGCAGTAGTGGTTTGTGTTATAGCTTAGTTACTGTTCTTATCTCAGCCTGTGGGATTCTCCTCCGCATCCCTTCAGGAGTGGGTGGAGGAAGGGGTGGAGTGAGAGAGAGACTGTGTAGCTGGACTTAAACCATGACAGTCATCAGTGTTCTGAATTCTTGTCGTGGTTTAAACTAAATCTGCACAGTTCCCCCTTTGTTTCCCCTCCCCCCCTCACCTTCCCACTCCCGGAGGGATGGGAAGGAGAGCCAGAGGAATACAACTCCCACGGATTGAGGTAAAATCAGTCCAGCAATCAAGGTATAACAGAATCACTAACGGTACCAATAACAAATCAATGTTAGAGGAGACAAACAGGGAGAGAGAGTACGATACCACCCGCCGCCACGAGGCCAGCCCGGAAGAAAGAGAGAGCTCCCCCCTCCCCTCCTGGCCAGCTTCCAGTCCCCTCCCCGAGCAGGACGTGCTGTGGTATGGAATACCTCCCCGACTAGCCCAGACCAGGCGCCCTATCTCTCCCTCGTCCCTGGCAGAGCATGAGCTACTGCCGAACCCATGACAATTCTTTACCACGAAGAGTATCCCTAGATAGTACTGGGCAATGAGGGGAGAGGAGGAAGAGAAGGAGGAAAGGACAAAAAAAAAGAAAAAAATATTTCTATAAAAGGCAGTTTAAGCTACATAAGGATGTTCCACAACTTACATAATGTTGTTGGGAATCCATGAGAAGGAAGCAGAGTATAAATCTAAAAAATAGACCCAAATATATGTGATAACTGAAACACCAGCACCTTTGAACTCCTCCTTGTGAAGAACTTGATCTGCTGATTGATACCCTACCACCTCCCTATTTGAGAAAAGCTGGTGCTACGGATCTAACCAATTTCTATCTGGGACTTCAGAAGTGTTGCATAGAACACCAAAGATTAATTTTTAATAATAATTCTAAAAGCATTTTTAATGTTGTCTTTATTGATTATTCGATTTAGAGTGTTACTATTACTGCAACTGGTCTAGTAGCAACTGTTATATCTATTAGCTATAGCTATGCAGCCCTCTCTCCAAACTGAAATCCAAATCAAAATCCAAATGCAAATGCAATCCAAATCTTAGCCCATATTTATATTACATAAAGGTCATGCTTGCTACTAAGTGACCGCACAGGCTTGTTTGTTTTTTTACCGTATATAATCTTCACAGCACTAAACTAAAATAAAGTGTGCATCTGATCTCTAGAAAATCACAGCGCCAGCAGGCCTAAAATCATCTTTGACCAAGGCTATCCCAGGAAGGTCGCAAGGCACTGCACTGTTAGATCAGCTCAATTTTTGTTAATAATGTCAAAATCAGATTATTAAACAATGTGAATCAGAAAAAGCTTTATAAAATGTAGTAAATAATAAACGCATCTTAAACTAGTAATGCCCCTTAGCTTCTTTTTTGTTCTACTTCATTAAGAGGAGAGAGAAGGAAGAAAATTACAGTTATTTTCCTTGATTTCTATATAAGCTAATTGTCAGAGACAGTTTTAGGCAATCTTTAAAAATGTCTTTATTTCCAAAAAAGCAGCTGAACCATGAAAAAAATCCTAGCTGTCTTACATTTAAATTGCCTAAGTACTTTACCTTAAAAAAGTAACTATTCTAACCTTTCTGATGAGTCAGAATCTATGGAAAGGTTTATTAACTAACTTTCATGCTTCTGATGAATACATGTGGAGACATTTAACAGAAAAGTATAAAGGAAATGCTGGATCTTATACTGTGATGTAATTAAGCAGAAATGTAACGATGAACACATGAACTATAAAGAGAATATCAGTGCTGAATTTACATTTTATCAAATCAAAATCCCAGGTAGGCCAAACAGTAAAATTTTCTGTATTCCATTTTACAATAAGTCTCATCTGACATGATACAGTCAGTTAGTTTGTTGAACTGGATCCAATATGCAATATGATGTTAATTTCAAATCCTATATCTCAACAGTTAACAGGAAAGACCTGAAGATTTTGGTTAGTAACTGAAAAAAAAACAGATCACAAAAATATGGTTGCTGATTTTTCCATTTTAGTAATTCAATTTCCTGTTTTTCACTACACCTTATTTGCATGTTGCAATTCACTGGTACCAGTAGATCAACAACTAAAGCTCTGAAGTAGGATTCAACCTCAGAATACACTTGATGAATATGCAGTCTATCTGCAAGTCAGCAGTTAGCGGTTTGAGAGGTATGCCTTTAGAAAGGTCAGACATTTTAATCCTTGTATTGATTTGACATAGAATCATAGAATAGATATGCTATGGAACTCTTTCCCATAGGATACTGCAGAAGTTTAATTTTCCCTAAAGTTAAAATGAACAATCAGAACAGTTCCTAGAAGGATAATCTTTCAAGAGCTATTAAATACAAAGTCGCAGTCTCTGGCTGAGAGATCTTTTCAGGCTGCTTTGCACCTGTTCTTTTTCTTGTATTCTTATTTAAGCATCTGTTGGATATTGTCAGAGTCAAAAAAGTTTGCTCTCCTCTAGTTTGGCAGTTATTATTTCATACTCTTATATAGTTAAAGAATTGAGCTCAGCCAAGGTGGAAGTAAGGCATTAAAAACATGACTTCGTTAACAGAAGAATCATTACTACTTAGTAAAAGGAAATTTTCAGTATACCACTCTAAAACACAATCCATTATATTAAGGAATAGTTGCTCTGACTGGAAAAAAGAATTGCAACTCTGATGCAAAGGTTGTACTAGTGTATGAGGAAATTATAACATATTAGATGATAAATTTTTCCCTTACCATTTTGAATACACGCCAAGATTCACTGCTTATAGCAAGGTTAGCTTAGCTGCTTAACAGCTGCCAATCTATTACTCTTGTTTAGCCAAGTTATATTCACAGTTCCGTAGATGCTCATTCTCTAAACAAGCAACACTGAGCAGAGCCTCAAAAATCTTTGGTTTTTACTTACAGATTGTAGACACTGACATAAACTTACCTTCACAGCAAGAATATTTATAACACGTAAGGATGGAGATTACACAGCCTCCTTAGGCAATCTGTTCTAGTGTTTGATTATCTTAATGATAAAATTTTATTTCCTTATGTTGAGTAGGAATTTCCCATACTGCTATTCCTGTCAACATTGCCCTGCCTTTCCACTTAACATCTCTGAAAGCTCCTGTTTTCTCTACTCTCCTATTAGGAAGTTACAGGCAGTGGTGTCTCCTTGTCTCTGTCTTCCCAACATCAAACTGGCCCAGCTATATCTAACTGCTCCTCGTATGTCATGTGCCCCTGTTACCTGAGAATATATGTGGCCTTTGCAGGACTTATTCCAGTACATCCAGTCTTTGCCGAATCACAGAATCGCAGAATCCCAAGGGTTGGAAGGGACTTCGAAAGTTCATCTATTCCAACCCCCCTGCAAGAGCAGGGTAACCAGAAAATTATTGCTGCTTAACTACCCAGTGATGCCAACAGTCTTCTAACCATTGCAAAAAAAAGAGCAAATGAATGACATAAGTCACTGATTACATTTATATGTGTTCCCTTTCCAATCATTTTTCTCAGAAGTACACTATAGGAAGGATGGTGTATGAAGTCTTACACATACTTAGCATAGTTCAGGGGAAATAAAATTGCGTCAGGTCTGAGATGCTGCCAAATAAAAAATGTAAAATAGTGCCATGGAAATTAAAGACAATTCTAGGCTTTAGCTAATTTTCATAGAACCCCGTTCTCCTGTTCCAAAAGAATCAGTTCCTTGGGACAAAGAAGGGGATTAACTTTGTTACTTGTCTGAGGAAGACAACCAGGTGAAGCAGGAATTCTTGGGTACTTGCAGTTCCCTGATGATTCTCTTGCTGCTGTGCAGCTTCTAACCTAGCACTTCATCAAGCCCTTATAATTGGCTTTTTTCCAGATTTGCCGAGAATAACTAATAAAGCAACACATTTACATGCAGTTAGCCCACAGGGGGTTGAAGATTAATCCCTTAAAAGATATCTGGCCCCCAACTTTAAAGAAAATTATTCTAGCAGGAGCAAGCAATTTCTCCTAAAGGTGGAACATAGACTGCAACTAGAAAGAGATTTGAGAGGAAAGACAAACTATTCTCTATCCAGTCTGGTCATGACAAAATAGGATGACATGGAAGAAATTTAAAAGGTGTTAGTGTCTTGAAAACTTGTTTTTTTCTTTTTGTGGAATATGATTTGGCATAATGATATATACCCTGTAGTCCTCCAACTGTCTGTTGAAACCATGTTGACAGAAATAGTATGAAATTTGTATATTAGTATAATTAAATGGCTAAAAAGGTAATTATACATAAAATGTTAATTTTATTTTTTTTATATCAGCCATTACAGCATCAAAGTACAATGTTCTTTTAATAATTAAGAAATAAGCTAGGTGTGTTAGCAGTTAATAATGATATGTAAAATACAGAATTCAGATCCGTCTCCAAATATCATATTACATTTGCATTCTAATTAGTGCACTATAATGTATGCCCAAATGAAGCAACTGGCATCTTCAAAACAATTTTTAAACTGTTATCTATAGTATAAGAATGACTTTTGAACATCAGGCAAAGAAGGAAAAAGTCTCATAAAATTATTTGTCCAAGATTTCACAACGGATTAGAATTGTGATATGTTGCCAAGTCTGAAATAGCAACAAAACAGCAAAAGTATTTGGAAAAGTTTGTATTCTTTGGAATTATGGATGCTCATAACTGGCAAATGAGCACCTATCTTTGCCTAAGGGACATTTGCAATGCAGAAAACAGGCTTTTGGAAGTTTAAGCACCCTAAGAAGTTTGACTTATCAGGTATGATATAAGCCTGACTAATTCTCTTGAACTCTGTGATGCAGTGTTAGCCTTATTATATAATGTTTCAGTGCTTAGGATATTTACCCCAGAAGTAAACAGAATTCATGGGACTTCTATCATTCTAATTTGATATGAAATAACAATTTCACATGCTAAAAATGTTCACTAAATACTTGCCTGCTGACTATTACAAAGGAATACACATTCCATCCCTGGCCAAAATTGTGGGCCACTGTGTAGACACTGCAAAATCAGAACAGGTCTGTTAGATGTCAGAATAAGGCTTAATAGAGCTGCAGTAGGACATACACGCATTTAGTAAGAAGGATGAAAGCATCAGCATCATCTTTGCTTTTTTAATCAATGATTTTATGATATAAGATACTTAAATACTGAAAGAAACAAAACCTCTGAATTTACCATTCACAGATAGTGTCCTAAATCCAAGATTACAGAGACAGTCCTCCATGTTGTGGCCTCCTGTACTGAATCCATGGATTTTGTACATGTGGTGTCCAACTGCTCAATTTGAACTAGAGGAGAGGGAAAATCAATAGTAGATATCCAGAAGGTAATATAGATACTTTGTAAGCCAGGAAGTCTTGTTTTGACCTTATATAAACTGAGATTCAGCAGGGTAATTAGATGACTGCTTAGTTTAATCATATAAGTGTTGCTATGCTATTGCTATCCATTAAAGCATTCACTTGTCTAGAAGCAAACACATATTAAGTTTTTTACTGAATCAAGTTCTTCATCTGACTAGCTTATTTGCATGCATTTCAATTAACCAAATTGTCTTTTTCTGGTTCTTTTTCAATAGATGGCTATACAGGATCTTCATTACTTTCTAATTGCCAAAACTATTGTAGACTTTTTTGTCTCTTATGGACAGGTTGTTTTAAAGCAGCTCAGCTATTTAAAACCCTCATTACTTTATTCCTTTTCACATGTATTGATTAAACTAATCTTGTCTTACTATTTTTCCACCAATATATGTTGTAGCCCATCGGATTGTCTCTAACCCTCTGACTACATTAATTCACTCACCAGTCTGGCTGCTTTTCAACCTCGGGGTTATCAGTTTATTTTTGTGCAGCTATTCTTCACGTCTCACACTATCGCCAATTTTTAACTCTTAGCTCTTCAATTATCAGGGTTTGAACTCTTGCTATAAGACAGAATTTCCCATTTTTTAATATGCTTGTCTACATGAGCATTGAAAATAAGATAAAATTTCACCTACTAGAAGTGACAGAGTTCACAGAGAAAACTTAAGGAAATGAGAAAATAATAGCAAAGACAAACATTCCTTAAAGTTCTCAGCCTCCAGATTTGGCAAATTTGGAGACTTAGGAAACCTTGCTACACCTTTAGCCATATATTACACACTATTCTACTATACAATCATAATGTGGGATGCAGGGACAGGATTTACATTTTACCTAACATTTGTTGTTGACAGTAGACATCTACCCCGGAAAGTTTTTGAGTTTCTTAATACATTGTCTATAGAGTTCAGACAACTAGCTTAGAAGCTACATCTACATGCTAGATTTTTACATATAGTGAGATTAATTCTGCCAGAATATTACTGCAAATGCAATCTTATCACTTTCTGCTCCAGATCCTTTTACTAGTGTCATGCTGTATTATTTTTACTATGAAGAGCAATTAACTTCAAAACTATTAACAAAAAAGAAATTAAATCTCTCTAAGAATATCATAATTGCTATATACTCTATTTTACTGTGTTTTGTATTAGGCTACACCTCTCCTGAGCTTAATATATTTTACATCCTAAGTGCTCAGTTCCCAAATCCCTGATCCAAGTGTGTACCCAGAATGATTTTAAACATATACTTTGGCATACACAAACAACGCTCTGTATGCCTTCTCTCTGCAACAGGAAAACTGAGGCTTCTGTCACAAATGGAAACAAGTATCACAAACTGTTAGACTGTTACTGAGCCATGACCTTCTACATAAGAGAGTTAATTAATAGCTATGTACAGGCCTTGAACAGCCCCACTGAATTGGGTTACCCTTGCCTAACAGTCAAACTCCCATCCAGGAGCTGAAGCTCTTCTCCAGCTCCTTCAGTAGGATGTAATGGGTAGAAGATAGGAAGAACAGGAATGAAGAAGCTCTTGGATTGAGAAAAAGACAGAGGCATTACTTACCAAATATGGTGAGAGGCAAAATAGACTCAACTTGGAGAAAATTGGTTTATTGACAATTAAAATAAAGATTTAATTAATCATTGAGTCAGTATGAATCAAAAAATCAAACATTAAACCAGCATCTCTCCTTCCCCTTTCCCAGTCTCAACTTTGCCCCTTCATTTTTGACTCTTCAGAGAAATGTAGTGTTGTTTCTTCTCACACTATTTCCCCCTCACTTCTCACACTGCTGTGTAGCATTTTTAAAATACATTTCCCCCGTGTTTCCACCACCTTGTCTGCAGAGCTCAAGCCATACTCTGCAGTGGGTCAGTTGGATCATGTGGAACCTGGTCATGTGCACCCAATGCAATTGTTTTCTGTGTTGAAGTCTTGACTACTTCCTCAGCTGTCTGTTTGTTTAGCTGTACAATAGAAGAAATAGAAGATATCCTAGCACTAAAGTCAGACCTCATTCATGGTGATATGACTGGAATACTCACAATAATCACTAAATACCTTTGGAGGAAAGTTTAAAAATAATTGTTTGGCTATCAGTTTTGGTTGGATTGACTTTTTTACTGTTGTCATAGTTTAAGTGCTGAACCCAGAACAACTATGAAATATGAGCAAGTGAAATAATGAAATACAGTAAAAAAAAAAAAAAAAAAAAAAAAAAAGCTTTAGGGCATATACTGAAAGGAAAGATGCCAGCAGAAAAAAAAACAAAACAAAACAAAGCAAAACAAAAAAAAAAAACTTGATGGAGAGCTGTTTTCATCAGCTTTCAGCAGTGTTTCTCATTCTCTCTTTCTTCTCTTTACCCAGTGCCAAAGATAACACTCATGCCAAATCTAACCACTGCCTCTTCAGATTGTAATTGCTGTCAGCAGACAACTCATTCAAAAATATTCTACATGTCTGGTAGTTTCTGTATCAGAGAAAGGAAGTACATGAAAATATTACAGAACGTCAGGATGTTGACTGTTTTGAGGCCCTAAGTCTCTGAGTATATAAATAGAAATATTAATGTAATAAAGACTATGAATATGTATTCTCTGTATATTTCCTTTCAATGCTTTAATGTGAACTGAATTTATACTGAGGTCTTTTCAGACATTCACTGAAATAATGGCCTTGACAGAAATACATAATGAGAACAGCATAAATCCAGTTAGTCTTTAGTGGTTTACTCCAGAATGCACTGATATGGTTACATGGTTACTGAAGCTGGAGGTTTAACCACTGCCTTCATTTAAGATGCCATGAAGGAGGCTCTAAATGCATATGTGATACCAGACTGCAGAAGATAAAGGTCTCTCAACCAAAACATATAGATAAACAGCTAATATTTCTTTCTCATCATGCTCTATGTTTATGAATTGAAGAATGCAGACACACTGTGGAAAGAGGCAGGCATAGCTTCTAGGCCTCACATAGAGGTGGATAAATGCTGTTTAAAATGACCATGCAAAAACTCAGCGCTGAAAGATTGTCTGGGCTCAGTGAAGTTTGAATGAAGAAATTATCAGCTGATTTATTTCTGCTGAGTTCAGGTAAACAGTTCTTAATATCTTTAAATTTTTAGCAAACAAGTAACTTCCCTTATTTTTTATTTTACTGTGAACTGTGATTCTGAACTACAGAAAGCCACTCAGGTAAAAGGAAAAGGTGTGTGTGCGAAAGTAAAAAAAACCTAAAGGAGAATGAATTATTTGAGATTTTGGAACCAAATTCTGTTCTATTTAAGTGCGTTAACATTACCTTACTTCCTAAACTATTGGATTTTTGCAGCTAAATCATAAAGGTTAAAATTAAGATGATAAAACCTAGCTCATAGTATTATTTATAAAAGCTTACCATATAAGCAAATCTTGTCCATTTTGTTTAGTTTAAACGTAATACATTTTTTCCTTTGCTGAAAATAAATTTGGCTCCTCATCTTCAGTAAGATTGTTTTTGTGAATCAACATGAGCTCACTGGAGAGCATTTGGGCCACAGGAAGCTGGTTAGCATGTTACTAGATTTGATGCAATGTCATAAGATTTATGATTGGGGTGGTATTCAAAGGCAACATAAAACATCTTTTCTGTCTTGAGACTATTTCTGCACCAAATCAACAAAAATCTGTTTTGAAATCTTGTCTTACAATGGAATAAGATAGGAAATGCATCTATTTTACTTGCCTGCACATCTCCTGAAAGAGAGCAAAAGTATCTATTTCTCTATTCTTTATCACATTCAAGATCCAGTGAAATTCTTTGTGTAATTGACTATGTGTTTGTTTTTATTCTCAAGGGAAAATATATCTTTCAGAAATGATTAAGAAACATTTGTTTTCAGAAGTCCACATTATTTTTGATTTTGAAGCATATGTGTCACATTTTGATGCATCTTGTCAGGTTTAATCAATCAAGTTGATGCATGTGAGACATGATCCAATTTCACACGATCAGAATTACTTCATTTGACATAGCACCATGTGACATTTAAGGTCAAATTGGAAACAATAATGAATTAAAAAAAAACAAACAACACCAACAAACAAACAAAAAATCACAACAAAACCCAAAAAAAACCCACAACAAAAACCTTTGTACTATATCAAAAAATTTAAGAAAAGAAGAACTATCTTTTTAAAGCCAGTTATTTGTGTTCAGATGTGAAACACATGCATTTTAACTATTTGTTGTAGTTTGGTGGCCAGATTAGATTTCCTGGTATTATGAATTTTACCAGTAGTATAACTCAAAACAGAGCTGGAACCTCAGGAGAATGAGAAAATATTTGCCTTTCTGTGAAGGCTGGATGGACAAAGTATTAAAGTATACAATACATGCTGTTGTTATTCCAAAAACCTTCTCTGTCTTTACATACATGTTCTTATGAAAAAGAGGTTGCATAAAAAACAGACAGCTGATTTCTTTTTATTCCTAAAATTGAAAAAAACACACAAACAACCAAACAAAAAAGCTCCAACTATTTATGGATAATAGCTAATAGTAGATTTTATGTATAAATTTACCAAGATGATATCTGATTTATAACAAATAAGCAAGCAGAACAACAAAAAAGCATCATAAGTTTAAAGAGTTAAGGTAGTCTATCTTAGGTTTATTATGGCAGAATTTGTTTCATATGTGTGGGAATACACTTAAATTCATGTTGACAATTTCTTGTGAATGAGCTTACAATCAGTATGCTTCATCTGGAGAAAAATCTCCAACTTTACTTTCAAGTGGGATGTGATAAGCTAAATTCTTTGGTCTGAAAAAGTTTCTGAAATACTCAGTGTCTCAAAAACTGTTGTGCTTTTATGAAGTTCTTTGCCATATGAAAATAAAGATCCTTCTGGAACTTAGTTTGCAATACTGAGAGACCTGGAAACTTATTTTACTTGAGCTTTCGCTCGCTGAGCTATCTTCTCTTTTGATATTTAGGAGGTGACAGAAACTAAGAAATTAGGAAACAAAGAATTTTCCAATCAAGAATACATGCAGTGCTCAATGGTGTTGGGGTAGGTATTCTCTGTAGCCTCTGAAGGATCCACACCAGAGCAGAAAGATATTGCTAAACTAATGCCAGGTCACAGGTAAAGTGTGAGAAGTGTGAGAAGGAATGAACACCAAAGGAAAACCCTTAATTACTGACAGTCATCCCACTGTGCTGCTTGCAGTGGATGGAAGTTAGAGGATTCTGGATTAAAGAAGTGAAGCCTGGAAAAGGGAGGAGGAAAGGTTGTGATTTAATGTTTGTCTCTGTTTTTCGGTACCCAAATTAGTAACTATCTAGGTAGCTAGCTAGCTAATATATTTATTATATTATAATGCATATGTGGTACTTACATGAATGTATATACACATTAAAATATCTAACATATATCATTTAATCTTCCAGAAATGAAACAAATCTAGTATCACATGAAATCAGTTTAACCAGTGGGGAATGCATTTGGATGAACTTTAAAATTGTAAGTTAATAAAATGCTTTCTCCATAAAAAATAATATATAAAAATAAAATGTTTTAACAGTCTTTTCATTATCCCAGTGGTGTTACTAGAGATGATTTTATGACTCAGTCCATCCTACCTGGGACTATATTACCATTATCCTACAGTTTGCAATAGCAAAACAATAATAAAATTCTTATCAATGAATATTCACAATTAATGGTAATGAATTAATTAATGGTAAACCATTGTATTTCAAAATTGGTTGCTAAGTTTAAACATAATATACCTTTTCTTCCCTCTGAAATACCATTTTCTGAAGGTAATTAATATTTTTTCAGTTGCTTTAGATACATAATTCGTTCCCAGAATAACGGTTAAAAGGTAGGTTATGCCACTTCCAGGCTGCTCAAGCACAAATTAGATAGACTGATAGATCTCCTAGAGATGCATGTGTCACAAGATGCATACCTTTATAGACAGAGAAACAGAGATCAATTCTTGTATTTACAGAATATAGGAAAACAGTGCTGTGATTTGTACTTCGGGAATAATTAAACTGCTTATTGAAAATATGATTTTTATCTCTTGCTATCTGAGGTCACTTCTGCAAACCTGATGACATTGTTTTAACCAATATAGTCTGAAACAAATTGAGGGCACTGTACATTTTTCCACAGCCTTGCTCTCAGATTTCTTCCATGAACAGCAGAAGGTTTCAATTTACTGAAGCACTGAAGTATCTAAGTTCCAATCAAAGTAAAAGCAGAATAAATAAATGCTAACCTCAGAAGGCTAAATAGTAGCGACATCAGTCAGGGGAGAAAGTTTTTTGCAGATCCAAAAAACTATTGTTCTGTGCTCAGAAGAAAATGAAAATGCAGCTATATGTTTTTATATTATTTGTTGACTGAATTGTATTAAACATGCTTGACAAATATCAAGAAGGATTTTTCTGTCTAGGATAGGAATACACCTATGTGTTTTAGCGAACATTCAAAAGGTATAGGCAACCCATGGAAGCCAGTTGTACACCAATCCAAATTCTGCTCATCTCTGCAATGTATTTCCTATTGCTGTATCTCCTAACTTTTTATGGTTGATGAATCATACATTTTAAAAAAATATGATCAATAAAACATGCATGAAATAGTCACAAAACCAGTTCTGTATTGAATTACTACACAAGTTTGGTAAAAAATAAATTTACATTTAAAGAACTTAGTTGTCTCTGCTATCTTCCTTTTTTTTTTTTTTTTTGTAACCAAAATAACTGTAATGGTGTATAAATATTTAAGGAAAAAATATTTTTTGTGTCAAAATTACTATAGAGTATATACGATTTAAAAACAATATGTCACCTGTAGTTATAGAATACTTGTGTGTGATTATATGCACATTTAAGCTCTCTTTTAAAAGAAACGTGATTTTATTTTTTATCTGAGTATCAGCTAAACTGCGTTATGCTCAGTGAAGCTCTGCTTTACCAGCACTCATGAAAATTATTTTTCACTCTTCATGAATTTTAATAAATCAGCATTAACTATGATTTGCCTTTTCAATCCCTTTTTTTTAGTCTTTTCAGTGAAATATAAAAATAGTTTTCTTATCAAAAGTAAAAATAATTTTCAGATTTTCACCATTGCTCATTTAAAAGAATAGACAAAATGTAATTTGACTGAATTATATTCACTATAAAATAAAAATCAGAGGAAAATGGGCTTTTCTTGTTGGTTTTTTGTTTGTTTGTTGTTGTCGTTGTTGTTTTGACGGTATATGTGTCCTATAAGACGATTTGTTAATCTTTATGGTTTTGCAGAATTTCTTTTTTTTTTTAAAATAATGTCCTAGTTTTGTATAGGGAAATCATGTGGTGTGCTATGTTTATTATTTTGCATTTATATTTAATAATTATACACAGGAAAACCCACCAAAATAGCACAAAATGAATAACCCAACACAGTGTCACAGAAGTCATAAATGATCAGGACATCACTTCCATCACAGTAACACATAAACTGCATGTTTTTTTCCTTCAATTTTTTTGGTTTCCATTTAAAGCATTAATCTGGCAAAAGTGCTGCCTGAAATGACTAAAATGATCCAGTCTAAAATATTTTTCAGTGTGCTTGCTCAGAAAAACCATTCAACCAAGTGTTTAGTGTCAGGAATTATGTGAATATGCACTGCTATCCTAACCTACATACCCTGATTTGAGGACAAAGGTCTGGGAAACTAAGGCTTAAAGTCCTTTGAAAATCTAGCATCTGGCCACGCTGGATCAGACCAGCAATTCATTAGACTCAATACACTATTCTTAAAATTGTTCAGTAGTATTTCTTTTCAGAAGAACATAAACCTGAGGCAAGTTTATAGTGATATTTCATACCTGAAATGTATTGTTCTGATGAGTAAGAAATGCAGAATCTAGAACATAGAAATAGATAATTGATATATGGACAACTCTGCTCAGAAAACGGAAATAAGCATGTTCATGAGTGAACACAAGTTAAAAACATAACATGATATAAGGAAATATCTGTCTTACTCAGCATGAGCACTAAAAAGAAGTGTTCATAATGATTTATATATTTGTACATTAGCATAAGACAATGATGACATATATCCTAATGAATTTAGCATATTTTATAGCTCAAACACTTGACACATTTTTTCCCCTATTTATTAATGTTCATCATCAAATCACATAAAAAGGAGACTGGATGTTATTGTAAAAGATTACTTAGTCCTTCTTTACTGAAAAAGGATTAAGCATTACTTAACTGTAGATGCAGAAAGAGATTATTAACTAGTCAGATCTTTAAAAATATATTCTCTGACCTCTTATCAATATATTCACATAGTTCACTGACTTTGGGAATTTTTTGTCTTAATATTTAACACAAACTTTTTACCACCAGAATGAGGACACTTGTTTATTATCCGTTTCGTAGCAGTCTTTTTAGTCAGCTAAGTCAACCAGTGGTTTTGGCCTTTTCTCCTTAGCTATGTTTTCAAATTTTCATGTTGTTCTTGCTTGCTGTCTCCTGTTTTGACTGTAACATTCTTTCAAAGTGGGTCCAGATTAGACTGGAATTTAGTACAGAAAAACTATAATCTGCATTTCAAGCATATGTGTTCCTACATGACATTTTCCTTTATCATAACAAAAATCACTTCTCCACCACCACCAGTAGTTAATTTGTGGACCACTGTGGGCTTCCGTCTTTTGAACAGTAATGTTGCTTGTTTATTCTGCATTTTGTGTTAATAAATTTTACTTAACTGAGCTGTAACATTGTAATACAGTTAAGCACTGTTCTCCTTGCTAATTTCACAATATCTTTATTTTGTCAGCTTCAAATGCAATTATCTAATGTGTTTGAAACTTTTCTAATTCAATTAAATCACATTTGTTGATGTCATCAGCAATTTCTTTAATACACTGTATTCTACAAGCTAACTCAATTTAGTATTGAACAAAAATGGGTCCAGACCAGAAACCTTACCTACAAACCAATCAAAAATTAAAATCTATTTGTTCAGGGTGATTTTCAATCACTCTCACCGAGGATTTAATCTACTTATATATATCTGGTTTGATTTTAAGGATGTCATCTTAGACACTATCAAAACTTTTCTAAATATAATACACAATTGCTGCCATTGTTTCAATGTTATCTCCAACTTTAGTTATCCTGTCAAAGAATATTTGATAATTACATTGTTAATGAGACCTAACTCTTTATAATTTCATACTGACAATTATTAATATTAAAGACACTGCAGCTAAAGACTTATGTAGTAACAGTAATAATTTTTTGCTCATACAATCTGCCTTTGTTTTGTTAGTGTCAGTTGAATATTGATAACTTCTAGCAGCAGAATGCAAACTTAATTTTGCAAGTGCAGGCCATGTAGCAGGCTCAGTGAACCACTTTTATATGTTAACATTCTACTTTTTTCTATCTGTTTGCCTATAAGCTGTTCAAGCTTACTGTCCTATAGTAAAAATACACAGGCACAGAGTATAGTCAATATTTGTTCTATGCATGTAAAGTGTGTTGGCTGTCAGATTTGTTCAGCTTGTTCTATATATAAAAATGTGCTCTGGACAGAGAATAAGTGAATCAAGTTATTGAAAGGAAAGGACCGAACAGAAATTTATACTGCAGTATTTTTTTACCCTACTCACATATTTCATTACATGTACAGAGAAGAAAATTTTTAAAAATCAAAACATCTATTATATTCAACTATGCACAGGAAAATGGGTACTCTATGCCTGTCTTCTCTCTCTCTGAAATAGTATACATTCTTAAAGAAAAATTTAAATTAATTGTGGCTATGAAATATTTGATAAAAATCAGAATTATTTGTGCTGACACACTAATAAAGAACTAAAGCAACCCTGATCTTAAAATAAAAAATAGTAAGTTACCCTCATTACTATAACAACTATTTTCTTACCACTTACAAAATAAGCATGTTAATAATAATTATGCATTTCTTCCCCAATGCCATTTCAACTTCTAACCAGCTCAGTGATGTCCAATTTGACCTGTACAGTTTTCCTGTATGTCAGGTTAGTAGGGACAGTCACATTATCTGCTTATATAATACGATACTAAATATGCAATGAAAGTACTACATCTCATTTCAGAAGCATAAAGTCTTATGGAAACTCAGTATCCTATTATTTATATACAGATCGTATTTGCTAAGAAAAGACCCATTTTAAAGAAATGTTAAAATTAAAATCAAAGGATCCCATTCACCACTGCATTACAAGGTATACAAGATAGTAGTCCCAAATCAGAAATGGTATTTGTTGTTGTATGCAAATTTTTATTTTTTTTGTTTGAAGAGTTAAAAAGCTAGTATCCCAAGTAAGCAAAAATTTAGATAAAACTTTAGTCTGAAAGAAAAAAAAGGGTACGTGTGTCAGGTATAAAATCTGTATATATCAAGTTTGGTTTGGTTTGGTTTTAATGGAATTTCTTAAAAGTAGTCAGTTTGTTTAAATATAAAGCTAAGAATAAAATATGTTCAGATATTGGAAACATCACCTGAAATTAAAGCAGATAATGTTCAACCTAATTGCCCTTTTTTTTAAGGGGATGGTCAAGGAGGGAAGATTTTGCAAAGATTTCTGCAGTCAGAAAGCCATTAGTGTCTTCCATTCTCTTTGCTGCAATTGTATTTTAGATTGTGCAGCAAGCACAGTGTAACAAAGGTACCTGAGGGTGTGATCACTGTTATACAGTTTCTGTTAAGTGAGGAGATCTTCATCTGAGATGCAGAACTGGTAAATGAGAGAAGGCTTTGTGGAATGCAAACAATCAAATATAAAGCTAATCAAAGGGCATTGTTGGGAAGATTGGTTATGTCTGCTCAAAACTCTACTTGCCACAGCTAAGTAGGAGTTTATAATAAAAATTCCCCCTTGGGTTAAACCTTGAAGCAGTGCCTTTGTATTTCAATATAATTAAAATCAATTAGTTAATTTCTGCTTTATTAATGGCATTTATTTGTTCGGCAGTATCTTGAATTGTGGTAAACTAAACATCTGTTACATCTGAATAGTGCAAATTGTAAAGTAATTTTAAAAACAGTACTTGGAAATATAGTGAATGTACTGTATTTATGGCATCTTGCTAGAGATCTACAGTTGGAACTTTAATCCTTACTCTCTATTTGGGTCAAAATTACACCTACTATATCTCTCTATGGGTGAGAAAAGACTTAGGGGGAAAAAAAGATAAATCTAAAGGTAATGCCAATGTTATCACATTCTCCTATGTTGTTGACTTCAGGTTCTGCTGTGTACTGACCTTGACAGTCTGGGGATTGCCTCCTGAACTCCTTCTCTTCCAAGACATAAACTTTTTATTAACTAGGAAGTCCAGAGAGCACTGAAATTCCCATCTGACAATGTATCTTTTTTTCCAAGTAATTCTCTTAGTGATTTAACTTTACTCTGTCCTACAAACAAGTTACTTTATTTGCCAAGAGCCTTTCTGCCTAATGAGATGACTTACTGTCCAATGAGACGAGTACCTTTCAAAAAGGAAAAACTCTTAGAGATTTATTCTTTCTCTTATTAATGAGACACATTCAAAGTTTGTCCCAGACAGTCATCATATTGCATTTCTCAAAATCGGTTGTTGAAAAACCATTCTACAGGCAGTTGTATTTTCTCTAGTCCATGTAGGGAATTTACGCAGTCATCACTGTAGAGCCACATATTTAGAATATGTGGGTGGCTACACTACACCAGGTTAGTATTTTGTCTCCTAAAATATGCATAAACAAATATCTGGCAGATGATAGAGCAAGCACATATGACATATCTCCTTAATACTTTCCCATGTCTTGCTAATGTAGTCCATCAGAACACTTGGCTTTCATCGCTGCAGGAGCACACTGATGATTTGCGTTTAACTTGTCTCAAACAAAATATTTCTCTTTTTTGTAAATGTACTGACAGTCAGCTTCCAGCCTGTACTGTTGCATGGTGATAATTCATCAGGGCAATTGAAATCAAAGATATTTTTATTAATTCATTTCTCTACTCTGTTGAAAGCCTTTTCAGTGGTAGCCAGTCATTCAACAGATCAGCTGTTCTCCTATTTAGAGACATGATAAAAGTACATTATCCCTCATCATGCAAACCATTAATAAGGATATTGAACAGTATTTACATTACTATCAACCCTGAGGAATAACTCAGTTTGACGTATAGTGTCTGGCTAACAGGTGGGCTTTGAACTGCTGACAATTGCTTTTTCAGCACAACAATTTAGTCAATTTTTCACCAAACTTGTCATTCTGTGTATCCAGACCATTTCTTTCCAATACAGCTGCAAGAAGACATACTATGGGACACTATGTGAAAAATATTGGTAACATCAGGGCACTTCTCTTTCCTTGCCCTCCAAGCTAGTTCTCACTATAGAAGGAAATAATTTTTGTCAGCCATGATCTGGCCTCAGTAAATGACTATTCTTAGTCTTCGTCTTGTCCTACATGAGCCTTGATATAGCTTTCAGAAAGTATTGCTCTATAATCTTCAATTGAATTAGGTTAGGAAAACCAGTCTGCAGCTATATGGATCCTTCCTCCTTGCCCATCTCAAAGATTAATGTCATATTTCAGGGTGTTTTAAGTCACCAGGAACCTCCCCTGTCTTAGCCTTCCAAAGATGGTGGAGGTTGGATTTGCAACATTACAAAATCATAGAATCATAGAATTGTTAGGGTTGGAAAGGACCTTAAGATCATCTAGTTCCAATCCCCCTGCCATGGGCAGGGACATCTCACACTAAACCATATCACCCAAGGCTTCATCCAACCTGGCCTTGAACACCATCAGAAATGGAGCATTCACAGTTTCCCTGGGAAACACATTCCAGTGTCTCACCACTCTAACAGTAAAGAATTTCTTCCTTATATGTAATCTAAACTTCACCTGTTTAAATTCTAACTCATTACCCCTTGTCCCATCACTACAGTCCCTAATGAATAGTCCCTCACCAGCAACCCTGTAGGCCCACTTCAATTACTGGAAGGCTGCTATGAGGTCTCCATGCAGCCTTCTCCAGGCTGAACAACCCCAACTTTCTCAGCCTGTCTTCATATGGGAGGTGCTCCAGTCCCCTGATCATCCTCGTGGCCCTCCTCCGGACTTGTTCCAACAGTTCCATATCCTCTTTATGTTGAGGAAACCAGAACTGCACACAGTACTCCAAGTGAAGTCTCACAAGAGCAGAGTAGAGGGGCACTGAATTTCCTTTTTGACCAACCTGTAGCTGTTCCTGGGGTTGCCCTTACCCAGGTGTAGGACCTTGCACTTGGCATGGTTAAACTTCAAGAGGTTGATGTCAGCCCACCTCACAAGCGTGTCAAGATCCCTCTGGATGGCATTCCTTCCCTCCAGGGTATCAACCAAACCACACAGCTTGATATCATTGGCAAACTTATTGAGCGCGCACTCAATCCCACTGTCTATGTCACCAACAGAGATGTTAAACAAGACTGGTCCCAACACCGATCCCTGAGGGACACCACTCGTTACTGGTCTCCAGGTGGACACTGAGCCATTGACCATAACTCTTTGCGTGCAGCCATCCAGCCAGTTCTTTATCCACCAAGTGGTCCACCTATCAAACTGATCTTTCTCCAATTTTAAGACAAGGATGTCATGTGGGACAGTGTCAAACGCTTTGCACAAGTCCAGGTAGATGACATCAACTGCTCCACCCCTGTCCATCACTTTTGTAGCCCCATCATAGAAGGCCAACAAATTGGTCAGGCAGGATTTTCCCTTAGTGAAGCAATGCTGGTTGTCACCAAGCACCTTGTTGTTTTTCATGTGCCCTAGCATGCCTTCCAGGAGAATCTGCTCCCAGATTTTGCCAGGCACAGAGGTGAGACTCACTGGTCTGTAATTCCCTGGGTCATCTTTATCAAATCTCTAAGTAACTTTGGATGCTGGCATAATTCAATTACTAACATAAGAATTAATTTTCAGGAACTAATCCAATGTTATTATTTGTGGATGATATTACCAAATATAGATCATGCCTAAATTTTAGATACAGAATTGGGGGTTTTTTTTGGTTTTCTCCAGGAGACGGCACTGAGTCTCTGGCACCTGAAAACCAGAATCTGGTTCCAAAAAAGATTGCAGATGCTGTAATTCACATCTGAAATCACTTTCTTACAAATCAGTTTAAGAAAAAAGAAAACCAAAAGAAGGCAGAAAAGAATCACTTTTTTATCTTCTTGACTCTTGACACTGAAGATTACCTTTCTTTTAAGTCAAAGCAATTCTTAAGCAGTGATGCTGGTAAATAATATTCCATTTATTCTGTCTTTGATTTTATATAAAGGAAAAAAGGTAAGCAATGGATTATGTTATGGTTTTTGCTTTTTTCAGGCTATAGCTACTAAGAAGAAATCAAATAGTCTTTAAATAAATGTATTTGGGAGCTAAATTATACATGAAAATTCTAAACCATAGCTGTATTTCTGCTTTTATAATACAGAAGAGGATAAGGTTAGGAAAGCTAAAATTATGACAGAAGCAAATCTGGACAGAGTACATTAGGGGCAACAAGAAAAACTTCTGTAGGTGTGTGTCATGGTTTGAGCATGTTTTGAGGGTGTTTTTTGTTCAAGGTTTTTTTTTTTCCAGCCAGGTGGAGGAGGGGAGTCCGGGAGGAAGGAGAGACAGGACACCTGACCCAGGCTAGTCAATGAGGTATTCCATACCATAGCACGTGATGCCCAGGATGCATACTGGGAAAGAGAAAGCTGGAGGGGAGAGCTCTGGAGAAAAATGGAGGAGGGAGCACATGGTGCTCGGCCGGGCAGGGTGGAGTGAGTTATGGGTCGGTGGCTGGTGGGGTGTTGTATTCTTTTCACTTGCTGTTTGCTGTATCATTATTATTTGTAGTAGTAAATGGCAGTAGGGGTTTTGTGTTATGCCTTAGCAATTAAACTGTTCTTATCTCAATCCGTGGGGGCTACATTCTTTGGATTCTCCTTCCTAACTCTCCGGGAGTTGGGGGACTTGGTTTAAACCACGACATTTTTTGGCGCCCAACGTGGGGCCCGAGGGATTGAGATAAGAACAGATCTGAGCGGATTTATGGTCTCTTGTCACAATGCTGATTTATTGGCTCTTAGAGGTTTTTCTCTGGATCTCGCTGTTTCGGGATTTTACCGGGTACTTGGTGTATAGATTGGATGTGTTTGTGTTTTTGTCGGAGGCTTGTAATACGGTGGGGCTCCGGCAGCAGGGGGGGATGGACGTGGCCGTGGACTTGAACTTGTACCAGGCCGTCCCGCTGCTCTTCGCCGTCCTTGTCCTTATCCTCGTCGTCGTCTGTGTGGAGCTGCGTGAAGCCAGGAAGGAGCGGCCCCGGGAGCTGCCGGCAGCTGAGGCTGCCAGGGAGAGCGGCTCGGGGAGCCAAACGGCTGTGGCAGAGCAGCGGGAGCAGGCGGGGGAGGAGCGGAGCAGGGCGGTAGCTGAGCAGGGGGATCAGGCTGTGGGGAGGGTGAGTCCTGCGGCCGTTCCCGACCCTCCGACGGCCGAGAGTGTCCCCCGGAAGTCGCCCGCCGACCCCCAGCAGGATGCAGGAGACTACGCAGCACTTCCCAGCAAGGCAGAGGAGGAACCGAGTCCCGCCGCCGTTCCGAACCCCGCAGCATCCGAGAATATTCCCCGGAAGTCACCCGCCGAGCCCCAGCAGGATACAGGAGACCAGGCAGCACTTCCCAGCAAGGCAGAGGAGGAAGATCCGGACTCGGGAGAAGAGAAGCTGATAGTGGGAGAGCTGGCAAGCACGGCAGCTACATCAGCCCCAGTGACAAGTGCAGCAGCAGCACCTGAGAGTTCTGACGGTTATGAATGGCTTTTGCGTGCCCTTGGGACCTGCCTGCTGATTGTGATGGTTTTCGGCATGGTGGCACACACACAGAGTGTGTTCCATCCACAACCATTTTGTCTGATCCCAAAAGTTAAGCAGAGTCAGGTCTGGGTCTTGTCTAAGTTTAGGCAAGTACATAGGAGCACCAGTAGACTGTTCCCAAGGCTGGACAGTCATGAGTGGCAGGGCATGTGGGACAGTATAGCCGGGTATCTGATCCACTGGGCCCCTCCAGTGCTTTGGAAGCATTGGAGGTGGAAGGCAGCTGTATGGAGTCCCCAGCAGCAAGCTGTAGAACTGCTGAAGGGGACGGTGAATGATTTTGGTGGGCCCAGATACTTCAGGCTATCAGTCCAGAGATGCAACTTAGAGATGTCTCATGATCGAGGGGTGGACTTAAGAGTGATGGTGTATTGAAAATGTGGGATCTGGGCATGACGTGAATGGTATGGAATAAGGGGTGGATAATGTCATGGTTTGAGCATGTTTTGAGGGTGTTTTTTGTTCAAGGTTTTTTTTTTTCCAGCCAGGTGGAGGAGGGGAGTCCGGGAGGAAGGAGAGACAGGACACCTGACCCAGGCTAGTCAATGAGGTATTCCATACCATAGCACGTGATGCCCAGGATGCATACTGGGAAAGAGAAAGCTGGAGGGGAGAGCTCTGGAGAAAAATGGAGGAGGGAGCACATGGTGCTCGGCCGGGCAGGGTGGAGTGAGTTATGGGTCGGTGGCTGGTGGGGTGTTGTATTCTTTTCACTTGCTGTTTGCTGTATCATTATTATTTGTAGTAGTAAATGGCAGTAGGGGTTTTGTGTTATGCCTTAGCAATTAAACTGTTCTTATCTCAATCCGTGGGGGCTACATTCTTTGGATTCTCCTTCCTAACTCTCCGGGAGTTGGGGGACTTGGTTTAAACCACGACAGTGTGTCATTACTAAAAGAAAGACTAGGGAAAATGTGGGCCTTCTCTGGAAGGAGGCAGGAGACCTGGTTACCTTGTTACACAGTTGCATGGGACTAATGAGATGCATCCACAGGAACTGGTGGCTGAAGTAACTAAGCCATTATCTGTCATATCTGAAATGTTTTGGCAGTCTGGTGAAGTTCTTACTGACTGGAAAAGGAGAAATATAACCCTCATTTTTGAAAAGGGGAAAAGAAAGATCTGGGGAACTAGAGGCCATCCAGTTTCACCTGAATGCCAGACAATATTCTCCTGGAAACTAGGCTAAGGCACATAGACAATAAGGGGATAATTATTAATGGCTAACATGGCTTCACTAAGGGCAAATCATGCCTGGCAATTTTAGTGGTCTTCTAAGATGAGGCTAGAGTGCTGGTGGGTAAGGGAAGAACAGCTGATGTCATCTGCCTGAACTTGTGCAAATCATTCGATGCTCTCCTCCATGACATCCTTGTCTCTAAACTGGAGAAGCATGAAGCATGGGCTTGACATGTAGACCATTTAGTGAATAAAGAATTGGCTGGATTGTCACTCTTAAAGAGTTGCTCTCAAGAGCTCAATATCCAAGTGGAGACCAGTGATGAACTGTGTTCCTCAGGGGCTGGTACTGAGACTCGCATTGTGTAACATCTGTGTCAACAACATGGGGAGTGTGATCAAGTGCACCCTCAGCAAGTTTGCAGACAACATCAAGCTGTGTGATGCAGTCAAAACATCACACAGCTGGTGGGAAGGGATGCCATTCAGATGTAGCCCCATGCTAACCTCATGAAGTTCAACAAAGCCAAGTGTAAGGTCCTGCACCTGAGCCGGGCAATACCAAGCAAAAATCCAGGCTGTGTAAGGGATGGATTGAAAACAGAACTGAATAGAAGGTTTGGGGGTGTTGGATGATGAGAAGCTCAACATAACTTGGCAATGTTTGCTTGCAGCCCAGAAAGCCAACCATATGCTCGGCTGCATTAAAAGAAGTGCTACCAGTAGGCTGAGGGAAGTGATTCTGTCCCTCTGTTCCAGTTTCAAGAGACCCCCTCATGAAGCACATCTCCTATGAAGACAGGCTGAGAGAGCTAGGCTTGTGTAACCTGGAGAAGGCTCTGGGGAGACCTTAGAGATGTCTTCAGGTTCCTACAGGGGGTCTATAAGAATGCCAGAGAGGGACTTCTTAAAAGGGCATACAGTGACAGGACAAGAGGTAATGGCTTTAAACAGAAAGAGGGTAGATTTAGTCTAGATATTAGGAAGTTCTTCACCATGAGGGTGGTGAGACACTGTAACACTTTTCTCAGAGAAGTTCTGGATGCCTGCTTCCTGGAAGTGTTGAAAACCAGGTTAGATGGGGCTTTGAGCAAGCTGGTGTATTGGAATATGCTCCTGGCCATGGCATGGGGGTTGGAAGTATGTGATCTTTAAGGTCCCTTCCAACCCAAACCATTCCTATAATTCTATGAAGACGATCTCTTGGGAATTCCTCTTGAGAAAAATATCTGAAGTTCTAGGTGAAAAAAAATGCAGTAAAATGGTCAAGCAATTGAGTAGTCAATATTGTACTATGTCCTTATAAGTAGCTAGCCACTCTCAGCACAAATAACAATACAAGTACACAGACAACAGGGTTTTTATATGACCCTGATAATCAAAATTAAAAAAAAAAAAAACAAACAACAAACCCCAAACCCTAAGAGACATTTAAAGAAGACCCAAACACAAAGATGGTTCAATTGGTGCATCCAGAAGTTGAAAGGTAGAAAATCACTGTTGTTGAATCATTTTCTGGGATACCTGGATGTCTCTCACCCTGTGCAACTGATCTTCTAGAAACAGTCCCTATTCAGCAGAAAAAGGGATTGAATTACTGTTGAAGGTGGGACCTATTACCATAGCCAGTAGACCTGACAGTTCCAGAAACAGAGAATTGCAAAATAGGTTAGTGAATAAAATTTATTATTGCTATATACATATCATTTATTTACATATGTATTGGTAAATCCTCTCCTTATACTCTATTGATAATTTCCCTGTCTTTAAATTATAGTGCAATAATATGTCAAGTTAGATAAAAGAGCACGCAATTTTTCATTCTAGAACTGATAAATTCCTCCACCTGATGTAGACATGCAACCAAGAAGTGAATTTTCTTAAGACACAAAAGGAATTAACTGTTGACAAATATATAAATACTCATTTTCTTTACATGCATATGTACATCAAGGGAATAACGAACATATGATTTCATATCTATAGCTTAAATTAGTTCTGGCTGTATAATACAAGGGAGCTGATACCATACAGTTACCACTGATTGCTATGGTTGTTGGTGGCTCTATGTTACCAAGATCAGAGCGATCAGATTTAACAATACTTAGGACAAAAAAGAAAATATGTCTGAACTGAAATACGCTTGTGTTTTTAACTGCTGGTTGGTTTTAGTTTTGGGTTTTTTTTCACTTATGACTAACAGTTGTCACAGGACACTATTTAGCTATAGATAAAAGACAGAAGGGAATTTGCCAGTATCTAATAGTCATACTAGTTTTTCTTTCCCATTATGTTTGCAAGTGAAAAACAAATCTGTGTAACAATTGTTTTTGTCTTTTTGTTAAGGATTTGCTCTACTTGTTTGGCAATCCTTTTACAACTTCATAATGTAAATGTAACAGTTTTTAATTTTAAGTGTTACAATATGAATATTAGCACCACGCAAAAAAAAACAAATATACTGTACTTCAATAGTTTGTGATACTTCTGTCTTTAATTTATGTTTGCAATCCATTCTTTTCTGTTTAAATAATACTTTTATTTATATTTTTATTCTTTCTCATGTATTTCAGCATTTTGCCTATATTACCTTAATAAATGCATAAAGAGTAATTATTTTTTTTCTGTTTAATTATCTTTACAATGTGCATCATGAACATTAGCACCTGCTTTTGTGTACAGTGTGCATGCACTGAGATAGGATTTCTCACTTTATAGCATTTTCCCTTATTTTCATACATTAAATGTCACTTAGTAATTTACATGCAAACAGTCTTAGCAGGGCAATACTTTATACTTCTTAGTAACTTCATGCTTAGAAAGAAATTATTACTTAAGATATTTATATTTTTTTCTCTTTCTTTAAATTAATTTCCTAGTTTGATATTTTAACTCACAATTATAAAAGCTTAAAATAATATCATATATACCATTATTAGATCCAATGTTGAGATGTAATTCTGCAAGCATAATCACAGGTTTGTTCAGAAATAGCCACAGCAATTTTGGTTTGCATTTTGAAGTGCAGTCACATCATAGACCTAGTGCTGTTTTGTCATCTGGGTGTAGCTGAAATCTGCTGACTACAGTTAGCTGTCCTGAATGACATTATGAGTCTCTAGGGAATGTCAAAGTATTATTACTATTTGCTTGTGAAAAACGTTTTCTCAACTAGCTTTAGATTATTGGGATTACACTCAAGTAAACATTTTGTTGTTGAATATTAAATTAAAAGAGATTACTTTGAATTTACTTGCAAATATATTGGTTTTTCTTACTCCTAATTGACATTACTAGGGTTCAGATGGGCTGGCAATTGTTTTCACTATCACTAGAAAAATAATTTGCATGCCTTCAGATTGGAATTTTATTTTTATAGAAATTTCTTTATAAATAGACACAGTGGAATTTTAAGTCAATAAATGCCTATTTCTAGGCTGAATTCCTGACATTGCTGTATATGCTGTTAAGGGTGTTTATGAGTTTATTCCATATTGCATTTCTAATTTTACCTCTGCGCATAGGTCAAAACTAGAAACCATTTAATACACCTCCTACTATTTGGGTCCCTAGTCAGAAAAGAACACAACAACAACAAAAAAGAAGCAGTAAGTAATGTTTTTCCCTCCTTCCTATAAATGTCACAGCTTGTCGTCAGCTACCTGGGTATATTAATATTCTGCAGCAGATTTCTGTCTCTGAGTGAAATGTCTGTCAAGTGAGCAGAAGGACAGTTAGTTATGGGCTCTTAACCAGCTGAATGTTGATTTCATTTGAATGTCCGTAGAGAATGATAAAAATGGTTCTTGCTGTTCTCTATTATGTCTATTCAGTTTAGACAGATTTGCATTTTCTCAGGATTTCCATAATTTTTTCTTTTCTATGATAGAAATTATACTTTTTCTGTGAAAAGTGTTTTGTGGGGATTTTTTCAATCATCAATGTAGTTGCCCCAAAGTCACCTGCATAAGTATTACACCTAATTAGCCATCAAACGGGGAAAAAAAAAAAGAAAAAAAGTGTTTAATTAGCTGAGTCCATAAAAACTTTACCTTATGAAACTCACATAGAAAACATACCATGAACATATGTAAGCCGTACCTTATGTGAAGGTATTACATAGATGGTAAGAGATGGTGGGATATTTTGTTTTAATCCCCAGGACTTATTCTATAGTCGGTCTACATGTAATACAGAGGTGAGATTCACACATACATGAAGATACCTAAGATGGGTTAATTAAAATACTGCATATATTTCTATGTGTGGACTGGCTATCTGGACTCCCACTACTGTGACAGCTGAACTAGTGAAAAAAGAGTGCGAATTGTTATTCCGGTTATCCTAAACACTTACAAATTATTAACTTTCTATGTACTCCCTTGATTGTACTGGTGAAATACTTTCCTTAAATCAGGAGTGAACTTCTGAAGTAAACTTCTGATTGTTCATATTTTGTTTCCATTGTGTTGTTTTCCATTGTGAAACAATCTGAGGGTACATGAACTGCAGTGTTCTTTTCAGGTGAAATTAAACTAGAAGATATTAGCTGGATCAGTAAGAAAGCATGCATTTTTGCAGCATTTCTATTTTGATGACCAAGATGTCTAGAAGAATATTTGGTGCTAGTTAAAATATATAATCTATTAACTTTGTTATCATTTTGTAAAACAGACGTGTCCAGACCTGGTATTAGCAGGTATTCAAATACAAGATGAAGAATCAGGCTCTAACCAATATCCATTATGGAATCATAGAATAGTTAGGGTTGGAAAGGACCTTAAGATCATCTAGTTACAACCCCCCTGCCATGGACCGGGACCCATGCCACCCAAAGCTTCCTCCAACCTGGCCCCAAACACTGCCGGGATTGGAGAATTCACAACCTCCCTGGGCAACCCATTCCAGTGCCCCACCACCCTAACAGTAAATAATTTCTTCCATATATCCAATCTAAACTTCCCCTGTTTGAGTTTTAACCCATTACCCCTTGTCCTGTCACTACAGTCCCTAATGAATAATCCACTCTATGTCAGATACGGAGTAAATAAAACATAGTATCAATATTTAAGATATTCAGAAAACATGAATTCTCTTCAAAAAGAAAATTAAGCCTAAGTAGGTGTAAATCTTAATTTATGTTTGTTATTTAGAAATTTTGATAGGCAGATTGAACATTCATTTCTTAGTAGAAAATGATTTGGAATAGAAAAAGGGAGTGTGACAATACCAACACCACCTGAAATAGACTGAGAAAGAAAAAGGAAGTATATACTGATATGGAAAAAAAAAAAAAAAAAAACAAACAACCAAAACAGGTTGTTTTTCAAATTGCTAAGTACAGTTACCTTTTGGATAAACTATATGACAGTATTTTATAATTTCCTAACATGCTCTGCAATAGGCAACTTGCCAATAGTATCTATATTAAAAGTGCTCTATTGTCATTTCTTGAATTTAAGTCTTGGTTTTAGAGGGTGAATATACTAAATACTACTTGATTAACACCGTAGTCATCAAAGAAAAAGATTGCTTGAACTGATGGAGGATAAGGGTCTTTTGTTCCCCTGTATATCATCTGTATCTATTTTTGAAGAGTAATCGGGGTAATTTCTGGTGTTCTGTAGCTCTGTGGGATTGGTGCTTGAAAGTTAGGCATATAACTTGTTTCTCCAGTGTAAAAACATCACAAAAGGAGTAATAATACTCTTCAGGTTTTGAGTATTGTCACTGAGATTAGGAAAGAATCTTGTTTTCTTGATAAATATTCTCAGTTATTTGACTGGATTGACATTTAGTTTTGAAGCCTACCAGAGGGGCAACACACTAGTCTCTATGGGCCGTGATTCAGATCTGGTACACTGCACTGCCATGCTCTAAGACTTGGGACACAGTCACACTGCTTCTGATGAACAAGAATTAAAAGATGAACTCCTTCAGAGCCTACTAAAGATCAGTATGAGGAATTGCTTGAATAATGCAAAACTGTTTCTTCTGCCCTGCTGCTCAAAGGCTAAGCAGGTTGCCTCTATAACTCTCACCAACTTTGTAAGCCATGCCTAGAAACCCAAATAAACCATGCAGGGCACATTACAGGTCAGGAAATGTCTAATTTCCACCTTTAATTTATCATGCCGGAATACATGTGGGAACTAGAGAAGCAATCACTAGAATTTAATAATAGAAGCCAGATTAGCCATTGGTCGACCTTTCAGGAGATAGGGCACAGAGAGAACAGATCAGAAACACATTCTACTTCACAGCCTCATGCAGTCAGCAAGTTAAATTGAAATACTATAGAAAGATAAACAAGTATAAAAACATATACAACAACTACATAAGCATAACAACAGGAAATAAATAGCAGCTTGCAGTAAAGAGATCATAGAATCATAGAATCATAGAATAGTTAGGATTGTACTAAGTCCAAAGCCTCTTGTAAAATGACTCAGTGCTCCAGGGAGATTTCCTTGGGGTAATTCCAATTTTTTCACCGCACAGTCTGCTCCCCTGATCTCAATGAGGATGGTGAAAACTAGTGAATACTGAGTGACTACTCTCTATTCATGGTTGCTTTGATGTGTAGGGTGGTAGAAGAAACCCTGACCATGCAGCAACTTGTCTGTGCAGTTTCTGACAAAGGTAAAAGGAGGAAGACAAGGGAAAAAATATCTCCAAACAGAAACACATGCAGTAAGCCAATTGCCCCATGTCACTTCATGCTTACTTATTTTAGTGGTATGACATATTTGCTGCTTGAGTGACACAGGAAACTGAAGATGTCAAGAAAATTTCTGAATTTTCAGTATTTGTTAATAGAGAAAAAGTCCCACATTTTTCCTTAAATACTTGCAGTGTTAGGAAAGACAATGATTTATAGGAGTTACAGAAAAGCAACACCAGGAAATAATCCAGTTTTCAATGCACAGGGCTTCTTGGCCAAAAGCAGTGAGTGACAAAAACCTCAATGACTGATCTAAAGAGGGCTGGACTACAGGGATTCTGGAGTGGGACTCTTCATTAGCGACTGTAACGACAGGACAAGGGGGAATAGGTTTAAACTTAGAGGAAGTTTAGGTTGGATATAAAGAAGAAGTTCTTTACTGTGAGGGTGGTGAGGCACTAGAACTGTTTGCCCAAAGAAGTTGTGAGTGCTCCATCCCTAGCAGTGTTCCAGGCCAGGCTGGACAGTCTTAGGTGACATGGTTTAGTGTGTGGTGTCCATGCCCACCTCAGAGAGTTTGGAACTGGATGATATTAAAGTTCTTTCCAGCCCAAACCATTCTATGATTCTGTGATTCTATGAAGTTAGCAGATATTATGAAATTCCATTTATTTTAATTTTTATATACAGAAACAGGACAAGAAACCTTGCACTACATTTGAAATTTAGATTAATTTTTCAGAAGATTATAGTTTTTCCTACTGTGAAAACTGTTGCTTTTTTCTTGGTAAACTGGCTTTGCCTGTTAATAGTTTTGGTATCAATCTCTTTAGCTTGGAAAAGAGGAGAATGAGGGGTGACCTCATCAGTGTTTACAAATATGTAAAGGGGGGGTGTCAGGATGACGGAGCTAGGCTTTTCTCAGTGATATCCAGTGACAGGACAAGGGGCAATGGGTGAACTGGAGCATAGGAGGTTCCACATTAATATCAGGAAGAACTTCTTTACTGCAAGAGTGACAGAGCACTGGAACAGGTTGCCCAGGGGGGTTGTAGAGTCTCCTACGCTGGAGATATTCAAGGCCCGCCTGGACAAGTTCCTGTGTGATGTACTCTAGGTTACCCTGCTCTTGCAGGGGGGTTGGACTAGATGATCATTCGAGGTCCCTTCCAACCCTTGTGATTCTGTGATTCTGTGACCTCAAGATCATCTAGTTCCAAGCCCCATGCCATGGGCAGGGCCACCTCACACTAAACCATATCACCTAAGGCTTCACCCAACCTGGTCTTGAACACTGCCAAGGATGGAGCTTTCACTACCACCCTGGGCAACGCATTCCAGTACCTCACCACCCTAACAGTAAAGAATTTCTTCCTTATATCAAGTCTAAACCTCTGCCGTTTAAGTTTCAACCCATTACCCCTTGTCCTGTCACTACAGTCCCTAATAAATAGACCCTCCCCAGCATCCCTGTAGGACCCCTTCAGATACTGGAAGGCTGCTATGAGGTCTCCATGCAGCCTTCTCATCTCCAGCCTGAACAGCCCCAACTTTCTCAGCCTGTCTTCATATGGGAGGTGCTCCAGTCCCCTGATCATCCTTGTGGCCCTCCTCTGCACTTGTTCCAAAAGTTCCATGTCCTTTTTATGTTGAGGCCAACAGAACTACACACAATACTCCAAGTGAGGTCTCACGAGAGCAGAGTAGAGGGGCAGGATCACCTCCTTCAACTTGCTGGTAACACTCCTTTTGATGCAGCCCAGTATATGGTTGGCTTTCTGGGCTGTGAGTGCACACTGCTGGCTCATGTTCATTTTATCATTGACTAACACCCCCAAGTCCTTCTCCGCAGGACTACCATGAATTCCCTTTTTGCCCAACCTGTAGCTGTGCCTGGGATTGCTCCAACCCAGGTGTAAGACCTTGCATTTGGCATGGTTAAACTTCATGAGGTTGGCATCAGCCCACCTCACAAGTGTGTCAAGGTCCCTCTGAATGGCATTCCTTCCCTCTAGCGTATCAACAGAACCACACAGCTTGGTGTCATCGGCAAACTTGCTGAGGGCACACTCAATTCCATTGTCCATGTCACCAACAAAGATATTGAACAAGACCGGTCCAACACCGATCCCTGAGGGACACCACTCGTTACTGGTCTCCAGCTGGACATTGAACCGTTGACCACAACTTTTTGAGTGCAACCATCCAGACAGTTCTTTATCCACCAAGTGGTCCACCTGTCAAATTGCTGACACTCCAATTTAGAGACAAGGATGTCATGTGGGACAGTGTCGAACGCTTTGCACGAGTCCAGGTAGATGACGTCAACTGCTCCACCCCTGTCCATCACTTTTGTAGCCCTGTCATAGAAGGCCACCAAATTGGTCAGGCAGGATTTTCCGCAAGTAAAGCCATGCTGGCTGTCACCAAGCACCTTGCTCTTTTTCATGTGCCCTAGCATGCCTTCCAGGAGAATCTGCTCCATGATCCTGCTAGGCACAGAGGTGAGACTGACTGGTCTGTAATTCCCCGGATCATCCATTTTCCCCTTCTTGAAAATGGGGGTTCTATTTCCCTTTTTCCAGTCATCAGGAACTTCACCTGTCTGCCATGATTTTTCAAATATGATTTGCAACTTCATTCGCCAGCTCCTTCAGGTCCCGCAGATGGATTTCATCAGGGCCCATGGACTTGTGTACGTTCCGGTTCTTAAGATGGTCTCGAACCAGATCTTCATGTACAGTGGGCCCAAGGTCTAGGTTTTCACAGTCCCTACATGGGCCTTCCAGGACTTGGGTGCAGCGGTCAGAGCCTTTGCCAGTGAAGACCGTGGCAAAGAAGCCATTCAGAGCCTCAGCCTTCTCCAAATCCTGTGTAGCCAGTTCTCCTGAAAGTTTCTGGAGGGGGCCTACATTGTCCTTAGTCTGTTTTTTAGCCGCTACATACCTATAAAATCCCTTCCTGTTATCTTTAACATCCCTTGCCAAGTTTAGCTCCAATTGGGCCTTAGCTTTCCTAACTTGGTCCCTAACTACCCTGACAACATCCCTGTATTCATCCCAGGCCACCTGTCCTTGCTACCACCTTTTATAAGCCTCTTTTTTCCTGTGAATTTTCCTCAGCAGCTCCTTATCCATCCAAGGAATTCTTCTGGTTCTCCTGCTGCACTTCCTTCTAGTTGGGATGCAACATTCCTGTGCTTTTAGTAGGTGATCCTTTAATATCAACCAGAAATCTTGGGCCCCCTTGCCCTCTAGGGCTATATCCCATGGAACCTTGCTAAGCAGGTTCCTGAAGAGGCCAAAATCTGCTCTCTTGAAGTCCAGGGCAGTGAGCTTACTGCACGCTCTTCTCACTGTCTTGAGGACCTCAAATTTGACCATCTCGTGATCACTGCATCCAAGACTTCCCTGGAGAGTCACATTTCCAACGAGCCCTTCCCTGTTGGTGAACACGAGGTCAAGCAGGACACCTCTCCTCGTCGGCTCCTTTATTGCTTGCAGAAGGAAGTTGTCTTCCACACAATCGAGAAACATCCTGGATTGTTTGTGTCGGGCCCTACCATTGCCCCAACAGATGTCAGGGTGGTTGAAGTCCCCCATGAGAACAAGGGCCTGCGAGACTGAGGCTTTTCCTATTTGTCTGTAGAGTTCTTCATCCACAGGTTCCTCTTGGTCAGGCGGTCTGTAACATATCCCCACAGTAATGTGTCCCATCACCGATTTCCCCTTAACCCTGACCCAGAAACTTTCTGTTAACTGATCACCTGTCCCCAGACAGAGTTCCATACTCTCCAGCCTATCCCTAACATAAAGGCCAGCTCCCCCTCCCCTCCTAACAGGCCTGTCTTTTCTAAAAAGCCTATAACCCTCCATTCCAACAGTCCAGTCAAAGGAGCCATCCCACCATGTTTCGGTGATGCCTATTATATCATAGCCCCATAGATGTGCCCACATCTCTAATTCCTCTTGTTTATTCCCCATGCTACGGGCATTTGTATAGAGGCATCTGATCCGAGCTCCAAATGAAGCCAGCTCAGTGGCTGGAGCGGCTAGAATATTACTACATTGCTCAGAGTATTTATTATAGGTGCTGGCAACTGACTGGGTGTGTTGGGATGGAATGATGCTCCCCTCCCCCAACACAAGTAGTTTAAAGCATCCTTGACAAGTCTGACAAGCCTCCCAGCAAAGCCACTCTTCCCTTTCTTTACCAGAGCAGTTCCACCAGCCCCCAGTAGGCCTGGCCTACAAATGTGGGCCCCATGTCCAAGACACCCAAACCCTTGACTATGACACCACCCTTTTAACCATTTATTAACCTGTCCAATCCTCCTTGCCTTCGGAAGGTCCTCACCTGTACCCTGGACAATTGTCGAAAAGACAATCTGAGCTCCAGAACCTCTGACAACCTCTCCCATAGCTCTGTAGTCCTTCTTTATACTCCTCAGGCTACTACTATCTATATCCCTAGCACCCACATGTATCACTAGAAGCGGGTAATAGTCCGTGGGGCTTACTAGAGCAGGCAGCCTCTCCGCAACATCCCTGATCCGTGCCCCAGGTAGGCAACACACCTCCCTTGTGACCGGGTCAGGCCGACAGATGAGAGCTTCTGTCCCTTTCAAGGCAGAGTCCCCTACTGGGGGTAGCACCAGTAGAGATCTGTACCAGTGCACCAGCCGACTGTTTCTGATGCAAGTGCATTTCCCCATCAGCCCCCTGCAGGACAGCAAAGCGGTTCAGGGTGGGTATAGCAGATTTAGGAGGAAGCTCCTTGCTTTTAATTGCTCTCTTCCTCCTTTGGTTGTTTTTTTTTTTGTTACTAACTCCCAGCTTCCCTGATCAACAGCCCCCTTCTTTCCTCCAGGAGTTAGAGGGGAATCTTGAGGCCCCTGTGGTTTTTGGTCCTGGAGCAAGTAGTCCTGCTTCCTCTCAGCTTTCCTGACATCTTGCAGCTTACTGACAGCATCCCATAGCTCAGACACCTGCTGGAGGAGGATCTCCATCAGGGAGCAGCGAGCGCAGCCCTGCCCATTCTGCACCTTTCCCTCACAAGACCAGTGCAGGCACTCTACACTCCAAGCCCTGCACCGCAACCTCCCCACTTACTGGCTCTGTCTGGGTGCCTACGCTGGCCACCACTGGGGCCGCCGGGGCAGAGCTCCCAGACCGGACCCTCGTCGTACGGTGAGTGCTCACCATCCTGCTTGCCTGCCCGCGCAAACTGCTGCGCAAACTGCCTCGACCTGCTCTGTTTGCCAGCTCTGGTCACCGCGCTCCCTGGGTAGATTTTTAACCACTCACAGTTGGTGCCACTCCTCCTGTCTCCACCCCCGGTGAGTCACCTACTCGAGGTAGCTGAGCTCTTTGCAAGTCCTGTTGAGAATTTGAGGCTCCCTCCTCAGTGGCTCTTGTTGCTCTGTGGTGAGGCTTCTGGTCGCTGATCTGCCCCGGCTCCACTCCGATGCCACAGGCGTCCTTTCTCAAGCCACCCCCCTCAGCAAGTGACTAACAATGGCTGCTGAGGGCTGGTTTGAATCTTCCACCGAGATGTAGGTTAAACCGCCAGTGACCGACTTAGAGCAAAAAGTTCATCTTCTTTATTGTCCCATGTTTCTCTTTAATAAAAGAGTGTGAGAGGCTGTTCTAAAATCAGTTGTGGATCCCTGATTTTTAGGGCAGAACTGATCTCCAGTGTGTGTTAGAGCAGCTGGAATCTGTTCTATCTCACAGAGGCTCCCTATCATTCCTAAAGTGTCAGACATCTGACAGGGGCACCTGGAGTATATCACACTTCAGCTGTGCATTTTTAATACTAATTTTTGCACACAATCTCACTACGAGTGTGGCTGCAGCCAGCTATCCTAACTTGAGAAATGAAACAGAAATGTATCTGTGATATAGTAAGTGCATGTTTCAGATGAACCAAAATATCTATTTTCTATGTGCTATCAGTAATAAAAATCTGCTGTAGAACAGAAAGGTATTTTCAGTTTATACCATCTTATAATACTTCATCCAGATATCCAGAAGATATTGATATTTAAAACTGGCTGTAAAACTTTTCAAGCTTTTAAAGTTCTGGACTTCAGTGCATAACAGGGGACTTCATTAGTATTTTTAAAATACAAAAATATTCTAAAATACTGTTATAAAATTCAGTGGTTAAATCAACAAAAGGTGGAATGTAATAACCTGAGTATTGGTCAGTATCTTTTTTATATAAATGGCTGCCAGGTTAATGCAGGGAAGTCTGAAAATACATGTATGGTGGGGGCGTGATGAGATGAAAGCAAGTAGCTAAAAACTTCCTTAGTTATTTGAAATTAATAATTGTACTTTATTGTTTGCAATTAAGATGGGAAAAGGGGGAATTTGGAAATGGTACAATGAATTGTGTACTTAGCTTTGTACTCCACTATTATTCTTTTGAATCTACTAAGGTCTAATATGGACCTTAATATAGTATAGTAGAATAGTAGAATATAGTTGTATAGTAGAATAAAACAGACAGTGTTATTTACAGTAGATATTTACAGCAATCTCCACATTAAGAAGATTAAGGTTGTCTGCTCATATTTGGTCTGCATAACAACTTATGATTCTGATTGCCAGGTTAACATGAGAACATCTGCAACACTCTTAAGCCATTCAACAGCAGAGCTAATAATTTCTCTTTTCAATAATCAACATATTATTTTTTAAATATCAAAAAGACATGGATAAACATGAAAAGCTATGAATTAGTTTTCTTATGAGTTATGTGAGTAATTTTTGGGAAGTTGTATTACTTTTTTGTTATTTACTTTTTTTAGTCTTAGTAGCAGTTTTGGAGCAAAGCAGTGTTTTTATTGCATGAAACTAAAGGTGTGAGTTGAATATCCTGGGGCATGATATGAGAAAATGTAAAAGTTTTTGAAGGTTAGGAGTCTTCAGGGATAGTGCTGGAAGACAGCTAAAAATGGTTCATATATACTGGGCTTTTCTGGAGTAGCCTCAGGAGTAAATTATACCAGAACAATACCCAGAAATTGCTCTAGCAAGAGCTAAATGCAGTGGCCCAAACAGAATCAGGAACTCACTCTTGGACTCACTTTCTGGCTATTTCTAATTTTGAAATTATCTGATATCACAAAGTGAAAAATAAAATAAAAAAAATATCTGAAGTGTAGAAGACAGAAAAAAAGGAAGTACAACAGTCTGAACATCAAAGATTCATTGGTGTGAGAAAGACGAGGCTGTGCTGGTGTAGAAGAAAGGGAAGTAAAGCGAAAACTAGACTGGAGTTGAAAGACTTAATTGTAGCTAAAAACATGACAGTGAATAAAGAATAATGTATCAGATTAAAATGAAGAAATACTTCACATGAAAGAATTAATTCAAATGTCAGAAATAATGACAGAAGTTTCAATGGGTTTGGGACTAAAAGCTCTGAGATACATGGCTATCTGGAGCAGAAGTAAGGAATCCACCTAAGGCAAAAGACACTGGCTTTTGCTAGAAAAATGCTTTTCAAAGCAAATTATCATTAAAATCAGAATATCTATTTGGTGGCATAAGAAGTACACCATCTCTGCTCCAGGCTTTATAACTGTCACCTGCCGCGGAATGGACTCAGTCAGAGATCAATATGATCAGACAAAAAGCCATTTATTGCAAAGCATTAACTCCTTATATACTGTTGCTTACACACACCTACAGCAATTTGGCATATCATGATTGTATACTTGCCTTGAAGACCCTTAGTGACTAACATATAATTGGTTAAGCACAGGTATGAGAACTTGATCTCGAAAGCTTGCCAACAGTCCACAGTTCTTATAACTCAGTGAATTCCAGCTTCTTCTTATCTTGCTTGCTTAAGCTTCCTTGGGCCACTCATGGCCTTGCTGTATCTTTCAGAGTTATACAGAGTTCATGTACCAAATATTCATTCTCCTGTGAGAACACTGTCTCCACAGTCACTTTTGGTCAAACCTGAGGTAACCGCCTTGCCTGTGTTCCTTGAATGGCTAAACACTGATATTGTTTCTGTCCCTTTGCCTCCTTTTCTCCCTTCCTCTCCCACTCCCATCTCTCAGAAAAGTAATATCTACTGTAAAATATTGACAGCTACTTTGCTGCAGTTTAAATGAGACAACAATTTACACTTATTATTGCTATGCTTAAGTTATTATTGCTTTGTAGTTAAAGTTTTAAATTGTGATGATTCTGCTGTCCTTCATTAACATTAAAAAATGTCATGATGATTACAGCCTTCAGAATTATCAAATTAAGGGGATTTCACTTAGAAGTTAATAAGGATATTAAATGCTTCAGATTCCAAGCTTACATGAAAAAGCAAAAGTGCAGCTAAATTCCTTGACCAAATACCTAGACACATGAGTATATTGTATGAGTTTTGGAAGAACAGCTCTAATCCAGTTGAAAACAATTTTGCAAGCTGGTATTTTTGTATGTTTTGCTCATGATCAAACTGCATACAAGGAAGATACTTCACATTCTTAGTGATAGTTTGATTTTCAGATTGAAGAAAAAATATAATCTTTAAATATAAGAGAGATAGAATATCAAAAATAGGAAATTTTGATTGCCTATTCAAAAAGGGAAAGAAAGATATTACATAATAGAGAAAAGAAAAATATTAATACTTTGTTGTCTTTACTTCAAAACATCTAATTATGAATGAATAACTTTAGAATATTGCAGAGAAAATGTGATGCTTTTATTATTTTACTTTAAGCATAAACTTAAACCAGTTCACAATCTTTCTATAATATTTAAAAAAAAACACAATTATTTAAAATATATATATACTATTTTGTATGTTTTAGCCAATCTAATAGTGATGTACAATTAAGGGTAAGATACCAGACTTATTATAAAATGTATGGCAAAAAATCAGCATTTTTCAAGAAGAAATCATAACTAGTGCTATATAAAGTGCTATATAAATTGCTATATAACATGAAATATTAGTTCTGTAAAAAAAATCTAAATAGAAGAGAAAGCTAAACACATTTTGGATTAATTTATCTATAATGAAAGGAAAATAGTATGGTGGAGTTGATAGATGAACTTCTGCTAACAAATTCACATAATTTCTTTATGTTCTAGATTATTCTTTAATCATTCAACAATATTGGACATAGGATACCCTGTATTCATTAGAGAAAGAAAGTGAAGGTGCAGGACAGTGTGATTAAATGATGATAGTATCACTCATGATAGTATGATGAATACTGGTAAGGCTAGTTTACTAGGCCCACTTACAAAGCTCAAAGAATTTGAAATGTTTCTGATGTTGTTTTCAATGTCTCACAAATGTTCTTAGGTGAAATGCTCTGATAACAGCTCAGGCACCAGTAGTAAACACATATCAGAGAACAATACTGACATCTAAATATCAGTGGTGTCTGGAGGAAATCTCACAGCTGATTCCTGAAGCGGAGCTTGAGCAGGATTCAAGTTATCTGAGGAAAGGAAATTGTAAAGTTTCTATCCATGTACAACACCTTTTTATTTTCTTTCAGAATCCAGTCATATAGCTGGGTTTTTCTGGTCCATAATTTTGAGTGCTCTTTGGTGTCTTGCTATTGCTAACTTATCACAGCAACATCTGTCACTACTGTTCTCTATGCTCTGCTGGACAACAGTCAGTTCCTTTTTGTACTGAAATGAAACAAGCAGCCTTTGATTGTTCGCGCTTTTGTCCCTTTTACTGGTCTCTAACCTCGTCTATAACTTCAAACAGCTCTACAGCGTCACTTAGCACAAAACTTAATTTCTTAAGAATGGGAAACTATACCATGACTCTTTCAGAAGTACAAACTGGAGTAAACAGCTCAAATCCATCAAGAAGTCTGGAATATCAAACCTAGATGTGGATCATGGCAACAGATCTGAAGGTGGCCTTAGATTCCTAATACAGGATTTAAGTGAGCCTCAAATACAAATTCAAACTTGCAGTTTAAATGTTCAGTACTGAATAACACTGAAACGAAATTAATTAACTATGAGGCATTTGGATTTCAAGTTATGCATCTGCACCTAGAACTTTTAATACAGGGTATATGGGACACTCTCATCTTTCTCAACAGACAACTTAGAGCCACTGCAGATACACTGCAGCTTCTCAAGTGTCATTAGGAATCTATGACTGAGAATATGAATGACGTCTTACCTCTCTGTTGTGCATTGTTCTTCATTAATCACATTCATGGTGACCAGACACTTTTGTACAGAAATCCACTTAGAGAAACATTCCTATGTCCTCATCCTAGCCTAAATCATACAGATGGTATATGCTTCTAGGAACTGTAATGTTTCTAGATTTTACTTCAAGTCTTGATATGGCCCTGTATTTAAGACAAAATTCAGGTGTAGGTTTTAGGTAATTTCTGCAGTATAGCTAGAGGAAAAAAAAAAAAAAAAAGACAAATCTATCAATATGGACCCAAGTATATCAACATGGGAAATGATGAAAAAATGAATGTCCATAAAACTTTCAGCCTCCATCTGCCATTGCAGTTCTTAGAGCAACTAATGGCAGCAAGTTAGCTTAGAGGTTTGGATTTGTTTTTTTTTCCCTAGGATGGTCAGTGTTGTATGCTACAAAGTTTAATGAGATATATCAGCAGCTGATCTACAAGTCATGAAACTTACAGCTTTTCCAGTGAATGTGGCAAATGACAGCTAGGTTGAATTAAGGCAATTTAAGTCTCTTTAATTATTCTAAGAGAAACAAATATTAAAAAACATGGAGGTTCTCAAATGTAGATGAAGTGGTTTTCAAGAGAAAGAAATGGGCACAGCTGAGCTTTAGGATTTTATTTGCTGCAAAGGAAAAAATAATACTAATATCTTATATAGTCACTGATTAGATGGTGTTTGCAAACAAAGGTCTCATTTGAACCTAAATAATCAAAAAGGAATTCTAGGTGTTTTGTTGAATTTTCAACTGTTTTTCTACACAATAAAATAATTATATTCTGCTGCCCAAACCCATACACAAAATGTGTCATGACTAAAAAGGTTGTCTATGTTGTTCTCAACAGAGGTTTTAGTGAAAACTTGAAGTACAAATTTGGTGCCATGATTTCTAAATAGATGCAATCAATTTTTTGAGATTATTTTAGTTGTGTTCTGTAAGAAAATAAAATGGAAACTACCTGCAATGCACACACCCATACACTGAATGAGATTTGTAGAAAAACTCAGGTTGAAATGTTAGGGATATTTTAAGACTTGTCCCATGAAATGCTAATGGCTGTTATTCATTGACTGTAACAAGATGAGATGTGTTCCACTCAGACATTGAAAGGAGACAAAATTTTATTTAAATTACATGTCCTTATTATTCAACTAATATTAAGTGTATACACTGAAAGACGGCAGCAAGAATAAAAGCTTTTTCTGCAGTTTTCATGGTTACTCACTCTATCTGTTATATTTTTCCAAGCTGCTGAGGCTCACTTTCCCTCACAATATCTTCAGTCATCTATCTTCAAATTTTTGAAGTGTATTTTCTTCAGTATGTGTTATGTTCTGAAACATGTTTTCAAATATTGCACCTAACAGTGTCATTCCTTGCTCGGATTTGTGAGCCCTGGTTTGTAACCTAAGGAACACTGATAGAAGGCAGTGATATAATGTTTTTTCTGGTATCTTCCAGGAAGACTCAGTGTCCTAAAATGAGAAGTAGCAAGAACTGTATAATTTGAAAGTGCACTCCTCTCCTGAAAAATGTCCAGAAATCATGCTTTAATTTTTCTGTATCCCATATCCATGGCAAATTTCTGTGCTGGTTTTACAAATGAAAAGATTTTATTTTTTAAAACTGAAAGGTCTGGAATGTTATACATTTTTTTTTAATTGTTATTCCACCTGATTTTTCCCCCATTAATAATGAGCATATTGAATACCAAATTGGATCCTAGATACACCTGTGCAATCCCTCATCCTCTGACTATCACCCTAGTGATAATGGACAGTCACATTGCCTTCCATTGCCTTGCTCAGGTGCAACTAAAAGAAATATATTAGGGTATTGGGTGATGATGGATAAGCTGAAATGAGAAAACCTATAGTTCATATGTTATTAGGTGTGATGGGTTTGCAGGGCTGGTGCATAAGTTTTCATCATTGCATTGACTTCATTAATCGAAACAGATTATTGAGTAAAATTTACCAGCCTTCCATTAAATGATTTTATGGCAGATGATTTTTTTTTTCTGTAAATTATTTTACTCTAAAGGTACCTGCAAGCTTTTCTTCATTCCTTTCCACATGGTACATTTGAGGTTTTTAGCACTATCCCACCTTCCCTATTCAAGGGAATTAGAATGCTATACATCTGTCAAAGTTGTTGTGAAATAAAGGATTTTTAGTTCTGCCCATAAATACTATGATTCATATAAGTACATTTAGATGGTACATTTCCATGAAATGTGTTCTAAATTATTCTGTACCTGATCCTTATCTCATTCTTGCTAGTGTAATAAATAATCTCATTGAAATAACCAGTGTTAAATCAGTGAAAATCTAATGTAAACATAGATCTTTTATCAATAGTGATAAATTAAAGCTTTAAAATTGTTACTTCTCTTTCTGCTTACACATACAATAAAAGAACTTTTCAGCAGATCACAAAATAAAGTGGGTGGCAGACACTACACGCAAAATGTTAACAGTTGAGAAAGGTAGTTTTTAAAGTTACATGAAAATAGAACCCTGAAAGGATTTGATCAGTCATATGACTCTTGTTTCAAAATGTTTGTACATGCTTCAAAATGTCTGGCACATCCAACAATTTTTGTATAACTTCTACTTATTGCAAGCTGTCGAGCAATGATTTTTTATGTAATAAAATGAACAGCTAATATAATATCCAGGCACATTATATTTCTTTTAGTAAATGTACAGTATCCAAAACATCCAAATCAAGTAAAGTTATTTTACAACTATTTGTACCTTCAACTACCTGAAAATATTCTACAAGTAGAAAAATTGGTACATATCCAATCTAAGGACAACAGATTATAGATCGCTTACAAGGCAGTTTTGCTAAAGTAATTGCCATCCATAAATGGCAAAATTTGGCTTGATATATCCTAACTTGCATCTGAGATTTAGAAGTAAACAAAATTGCCGTATTATTTTATTGCCAAAAATAAATTACTAGTATATCAATGGTCACATAAAAGCTATAAAATCCATTCTCCATAAAGGCAGTCCATGTTCTGCTACAATATTCTCTGTAAGACTACTTTTTATTCAAAACTACACATGCTGTTACTGTGTTATTTAAAATATTTCTAAATTACACTAACAAAGCTTGGGCATTTTTCCTAACTTTGTGTCTTTCACAGCTAAGCTACACCCCTTAAATCCTAAGCAATGTAAATCATGTTATAGCATGTCACATCATGTATTTAAAAATGAATGTGTTCAGACTGACGTAACACAAGATGACATGATACATAAGGTCATAAATGTGGATATTTTAAAATATTTTACTTTCTTCTTTTAAACAAACATACCTGTCATTATTTTAATTAGTTTTTAATAAGGTTAACATCTTAAAATTATGAGTAAATAAAATTTATAATGTACTTTAGACTTCAATTTTTTTTAAATTGGAAAAGAAAATTCCAATGGTTGTAATATTTGATAGCTAATATTTGTCTCAGTTAATTATCAATGTTATTGAAACAGTAACAAGGCAGGGTTCCCCACTGTATAAAATTCAGTATGTTAAAAGAAAGAATCGCACAGATCTGGTGTTTGATTTTTCATGTAACAATGAAGGTTTTGATTGAAAGAATGGCTAGTTCTCTTCCCTTTTCTTAAAACACAAAAATTCTTATATATGTCAATATATTAACAAGGTCGTATTTTGACAAAATTCTTACATTTGAAAAAAAAACCCCAACAATTAAAAAAAAAATTCTGCCAACCTACAATTTGAAGGGATCTGCAGTTTTGTAAAGTAGCAAAAAAAGATATAGCAGCATGAAGGCAAGTTGCTCCATTACTCTATCATCAGCCTGTACTACACCATCAACAAGAGTAAGCTGGAAAGAGCTTGACTGTAAAAAGAAACAGTCTTAGTCATAACAAATGTGGGAACTTGGGTAAGCCCCGCTACTGCTGCTGTTGTTCCAGTTCTTGCTGCTTTGCCTCCTGAACAAAGGAGTCACTTAATCTGACAACATACTATTTAAGGAGCTAGATTTCCATATATTTTATCAGTTTTCCTCATTAGTACTCCAGCTCACTTCCAAGCCGCTGCCATATATGTCATGTCAGATTAATAATTTATTTAAAAACAACTTTTGCGCAATTTGTCACAGAAATGTCTGTGGAATCTATTTGCTTCTCTCTCCCCAACTTTCCTCTCTTCTACATACCCCATCTCCCTCAGGATGCTGAAGATTATTCTCTTTTTCTGTTGAGTTAACACTTAATTTCCTAGCAGCAACTGCTAGAACTTAGTCAGAACCACCCATAGGAGAGCTGTCTGATAGAGAGCAATCTATGGAAAGCAGCCTCACTTGGCTAGAGCCTCTTTACTGTCTCAGCTGGTGAATTGCCTTTCCTTGTGAAATGTGGAACCAATTCTGCTGCTTCTACTGCTGTTTATCCCTGTGATTTTGGAGCATAATTGGGTTTTCTGTGCTCACATTGCAAGGGTTAGCCACATGAGCAGTCCCATTAACAAAAATTAGATTATTCATGTGAGAAGGCAATAACGTGAAAAAAGTTGAGATATTTTTGGCTTTTTTTAGGAATATTCTGTCTTAACAGAGCAGAACGTGTTTTCACATGAAGTTTCTAATGTATAATTGCAACACATATTTATAGTTAAGTTAGGCTTAATTGGTCTCAGGTATGAGGAGAATAAATAGAGAAAAGTTTTCTTCTGACTAATTCTGAAACAGTGCTCTCCCACTGAGACAGCAAATGGCAATGTTTCCTGCTGACCCTCTCAAGCAGACTAGCAAGATAGCTGAGAAGATTTGTCAGTTGATCAGAGAAAGACCAGCTAAACTTCTATTGTGATATTAAGAACTGAGTTTCAGGTCCAGCCTATCTTACTAAAGGTAGCAACTCAAAGACAGGCTTCAGGAAAAGACACTGACTAGTAGTATTAGCTGGATTTTGATTTAAAGGTGATTGTTGAAAGCACAGATGAACAAAATTAAGTTCTTAATGAGGCAGTAGACATGTTTGGGCTTAAATTTTATTTTCAAAAGCAAAAGATATCAAATCAAATTAAGCATAGTCAGTACCTGTAGCATAAATTAACGGTTTTTATTTGAATATAGTTGATTTGCAAAATCTGTAAACCAACCTCATTTATGTAGAGTTCAAGAAACTATTCAGTCAGAAATAGATTGGACTATCCTAACAAATTTTGTAAAGAATTTTGCACTGAAATTTAGTAGAGATTTAATTTACATCCAAAAAGATGGTAAACTGCAACATAGAGGTTTTAAGATGAAAAATGGTAGAGCAAATGAAAAACCCAAGGAAGGACAGTTTTATGAAAGGACAGTTTTATTATACACTCTGAAAACAAAACTATGTTTCAAACAAAAATAATACATTCATGTTAAAATGTGTTATTATGGAAGTGTGCAGGGTTAAATGTGTTATAACTCATTTTAAATGAGGTCTCAGTCATTAATTTATAGATTTGTGACATTTTATTCAGTACTGGAAAACAATTGAATGGTAACCCAAACAGACGTAGAAAAATTATAAATTCTCTAAACCAAACCAACACAGCTTCACAAAGAAAATTCAGTGTGTACATATATGTATATATGTGTATATGTATATACTTGTGAATGTGTTTGTGTATGTATTTGTGAAGGTATGCACAGAGAATGATGGCTACTCCTTTAGGTTCTTTAATATTTATTTATTTATTGGCATAAAGAGGGAGTGGGTTAGAAAGAAAACTCCTTAGACAGATTATTGTATAAGAGAATTTTCCAAGTGTAAGTGAGCCTTTTAATAGAAGTATTAAGCTTGCTGGACACAAGGATCTTTATTCCTAGCTAGATGCTGGTACATAGTGGTCTGACAGTTATTTAAAATTATCTTCACCTTTCAACGATTTTGCTGTGGCTGGATCCCAGTCAATAACCATTTTGTGTAGTCTGAGCACAAACCTTCTATTACCACATAATGCATCTCTGTAAGTAATTTTATTTGTGAACAAAGTGTGGATTTAACCATTTTCAGTTCTGTGGATGAAAAGCCAATTGGAAGACACCTCTGTGGATCACATAAAGGAATAGTACTTTAAGCATTAATGGGATTAATTAAGTATTCATTGTCTTTTATCTATCCTTCAGTCTTGAACTGTGGAACTGGAGCCTCCATTTTACTGGTCTTACAGCTCTCGCATCCTTTCCTTATACGTGTGCTCTACCTTGCACTTGATAGAATCATAGAATGGTGAGAAAAAGCAGCTAAGGAGACAAAAGAACCTGTGTCTGAACAGGTGCAGAGTAGTAGCACATTTCTTAATTCAAATTCCACCTCAATTCCAAACGGAAGTCATATAAATTTTAGGTAGTGCTGCAAGGAACAGGGAGTTGGACTCAGTGATACTTATGGGCCCCTTCGAACTCAAGATATTTAACTTTTCTAAAAGGAATATCATAATTTGGAAAAATAAAATAAAGTCTCTAAGGCAGATCTGGCTGCAGTTTTATGGGTTCTCTGGACCTCATTTTAATTAATTCACATCTATGTAAAGTTCATCATTGCCTTTAACAGATATATGATGATTTCAAATACACACATAAACTCAGAAAAATAGATCCTTCAGAACCCACAAAAATTCATTAATTTATATTAAGTGCTAGCAATAGAAAATAATTAAACCTAATACTCAAATATCTATGTTGCAGCAATGTGAAACCTGTTTGCTGCATCTTTCCACATTCATACCTCTGAATCTTTTGTTTACTCATTTTTCTCTGGTATTCTGTGCCCTCCTTTCAGAAGCATTTTCAGCTTACTTCCTGACCGTTTCATGCAAGAAGCAAGAGTGTTTGTATGAGTCTTAACTTAAAAAAAAAATGAAAGAGAACACTTGTGCTTCATATCCCTACACAGATTAATCGGTCAGAGTGACAATTCCATTAGAAATCAATACACAGAAAAGAAGGAAAAATCCAAAGGTTGTCAGGTAAATAGTTTGTGCAGGCAGAAACTCCAGAAAAATTGCCCAATTTATGACTGCTAGCCTATCTGAGTGAACTACAGTATGATTAATTACAAGGATGTTATACATACCTTTCTTGACCAGTCATACATTTCTTCCCATTCTGTGCTGAATTTTCAGCAAAATCAGGAATGTTGTATGTAAGCTTTTCACTGTCTCTCAGAACTAGGAATAGACAGAACTGGTACTTGAAAGGTCATGAATACAACTACATAGATATGGGAGAGAATCTAATCATCTCCTACACTAAAACTGAAACAACCTTGAAAAAGAAAAATTCAGCATTCTAAAGACTCTTCCAGGACTTAAGCCCATATAAATATCTATCATGTAACATGGGGAGGAAGGGGAAGGCTGAGCACATTCTTCTCCCAGTCATTTTGCTGTTGACTTTTTGGGTGCCTTTTGTCTAGGCACCTTTTACATAGGCACCAAAGGTCTTGGAAATCTGGGAAGCTCTCTATGGATTTCGAGCTAGTTAATATTATTACAGTTTAAAGGAAGGGCAAAGGACACAGGAAATTACAGACCTTTTATTCTAATCTCAGTATGCAGAAATGTTATGGAGAAGATAAACCAATTTTAATGGCCTTCTATGATGGGACTATGGAACTGATGCATAGGGGTAGAGCAGTTGATGTCAGCTACCTGGACTTGTGCAATGCATTCAATACTGTCTCACACAACATCCTTGTCTCTGAATTGGAGAGATATCAATTTGATAGGTCGACCACTCAGTGGATGAAGAACTGACTGGATGGCTGCATGCAAAGAGTTGTGGTCAATGGTTCAGTGTCAGGCTGGAAACCAGTAAGGAGTGGCGTCCCTCAGGGATCGGTGTTGGGACCAGTCTTGTTCAATATATTTGTTGGTGACATGGACAGTGGGATTGAGTGCACCCTCAGCAGGTTTGCTGATGACACCAAGCTGTGCATTTTGGTTGATACACTGCAGGGAAGGAATACCATTCAGAGGGACCTTGACATGCTTGTGAGGTGGGCTGATGCCAACCTCATGGAGATCAACAAGGCCAAGTGAAAGGTCCCACACCTGAGTCAGAACAATCCCAGGCACAGCTACAGGCTGGGCAGAGAAGAGATTCAGAGCAGTCTTGTGGAGTGTTTTGGTCCATGAGAAAATGAACATGAGCCGACAGTGTGCACTTGCAGCACAGAAAGCCAGCTGTATCCTGGGCTGCATCAAAAGAAGCATGACCAGCAGGTCAAAGGAGGTGATCCTTCCCCTCTACTCTGCTCTCGTGAGACCTCAGTTGGGGTATTGTGTGCAGTTCTGGTGTTGTCAACATAAAATGAGCATGGAACTGTTAGAACAAGTCCAGAAGAGGGCCACGAGGATGATCTGGGGCCTGGAGCACCTCCCGTATTAAGAGAGGCTGAGAAAGTTGGGGTTGTTCAGCCTGGAGAAGAGAAGGCTGCATGGAGACCTCATAGCAGCCTTCCAATATCTGAAGCGGGCCTATAAGGATGCTGAGGATGGAATATTCATCAGAGACACTAATGATAGGACAAGGGGTAATGGGTTAAAACTTCTTAAAAATTCTTTCAGATTAGGGACTACTGAGAAACGTGGGTCCATGATATGCACCCATGAATCCTGAGGCAGGTCGTTGCTGTCCTTGCAAGCCTACTCTCCAACATGTTTGAAATCTTGTGGCATTAAATGTGAGGTTCCTGAGAACTGGCAGAAAGCAAACATCACTGCTGTCTTCAAGAAGGGGAAGAAGGAAGATCCAGGGACCTACAGGATGGTCAGACTCAACTCAGTCCCTGTTAAGATGATGTAGCAACTAATCCTGGAAACAATATCTAGACATATGGAAGACAAGAACATGATCAGGAGTAGTCAGCATGGATTTATGAAGAGGAAATTGTTCCTCACCATAAGTTTGAAGATGATAGAAAACTGTGAAGGAAATGCTAATAAATGGGAGAGTTGTGTATAGTACCCATTTCTGTAATTTGTGTGTGATATACTGACTCAACTAGATTTTTTCAGGTGGTAACATACATCAATATTATTTTCAGTTTGCTAGCTGCCGAAGAACATGTGATTATTTAATGCAAACTTCGTTTTAATCAAAATCTTTCATCATTTGGACTAAGTAAATCTGAACTGTAAATAAATCTATACAGTAATACTCAGTTTCTATGAACTGAATAATGAAGGCATTCTTTAGCTTTGTTTAAATGTAATCTTCAGATATCAATGAGTATTTTTGCAGCAGTTTATGACATCAGAGTCTCTTATAAGTATTATTTATACACTTACATCATCAACCAAAGGAAAATGCGGTGTATTTAGCTCAAAGTTCACAATAAAAATAAAATTGAGAAAAAAAAATACATCAAGCTTGAAATCAAGCATGATTTCTGCTTACATAGTTATGGGATACAAACATCTGTAATTTCACTGAGAAAAGTTCTTACTATTATGAGCAGAAACAATGAAATCAGTGTGGCTGCTCAGATGAAGAATGGTCACATATTGAAGAAAGCCTTACTGTCACAATATATTATCCCATAGTTCAGTCTTTCAGTGCTGTTAACTTCTAGCATATTTTTCATTTTAAAAAATTCCTTTATATCCAACACTGTATCATACAACTCTTTAAACTGTCAAGTGTATATGCTGAGAAATCACTTGCCCTTTAATATTCTGATTTGCTCATCATTTAATGTTCCACTATGAAACAAAGCTTTCTTTAGTCATCTGAATTAGTAGAGCAATATACACTTGTCTCTTTTGTCAGCTGAGCTATCCTGACTTTCCACAGATAAAAAGACAGCTATGCCATTGCATATGATCTGACATAAAGTGAAGGAAAACACATTAAGGGAGGGAAGAGATTTTATTAAAATAGATAGATGTCACATTCAATATTTAGAAGTTTATTTCAAAAACACATTCTGAATTTTCATCATGGAGCTACAATATTTTGTCAAGTTTACTTGATGATACCTGAGCTTTTAGTTGAAGAAACTAATGCAGCATGATGTTTTGTAATGTCTAATATGTGCAAGGACTAATGCCATAGTTACTTCTTGAAACCTCTAATTTTAAGGGTAATTGAAGTGTAAAAATAATTTGAGATTATGCACAAAACAAAAGTCAGACCCAAGATAATATTCTAAGAAAAGTCTAACCAAGGCTATAGAAACATCTTACTTGCTATTAAATTGTAGCTTTAGCAGAAGAATTAAAGGTACAGGTTAATGAATTTACTTAACAAAGAAATATGACAAATTGCAGTTCATTATGCAAGTTATTATTTACTGAAATGTATTCACTGTTAAAAATATAGTTGGTACTGGCAACCAGGATGACACAAATCTTAAACCAACAATTGACATAAGTTTTTATATAGAATGTCCCAATTAATATTCTTGTTATTAATTCTGCCATACTACAACAAAGTAAATAAAATTTAAAGGGATCTCATATTAAGTTTTTAATATTAATTTGTAAGAATAATCACAAAAGTGCATTTTCCATATTTGTTTACCAGGCAAGCATTAGCAGCAGCAGACTTGATGTTAAGTAAATGCTAAAAAGGCAATACATACCTTTTAAGTATTGCACTCAAAAGGCTAATAACGGATCAAGCATTTTTTTAAAAGAAAGTAAACCAGAAAGCTGTTATGTCTGAGAGGCCACAGAACAAAGGGAAAAAAACCAACCCAACAACCAACCAAACTCACAATATTTTTGTTGTTGATTAATAACATTTATATATTATATTTGTCCTGGTTTCAGCTGTAACAGTTAATTATTTCCTTCTTAGTAGCTGGTGCAGTGCAGTGCTGTGTTTTCAGCTTTAGTCTGAGGACAGTGTTGATAACACCAATGTCTCTAGTTGTTGTTAAGTAATGTTTACCCCAATCAAGGACTTTTCAGTCTTTCATGTTCTGCCAGTGAGGAGGGGCACAAAAAGCTGTGAGGAAGCAGAGACAGGACACCTGACCCAAACTAGCCAAAGGGGTATTCCATACCACAGCACATCATGCTCAGAATATAAACTGGAATTTATTACTGCTCAGGTCGGGCTGGGTATTGGCTGGCGTGTGGTTAGCAATTGTATTGTGCATCACTTGTGTTTTCTGAGCTTTCATTTATTTTCTTGTTGTTTCTTATTAGTATCAGTATTATTGGTATTCTTTCTATTATCACTATATTTTTTGGTTTTTTTTAGTTATTAAACTGTTCTTATATCAACCTGTGGGGTTTACATTCTTTCAATTCTCCCACCCATCCTGTCCACAGAAGGGAGAAATAGGGAGTGAGAGTGGTATTTAATTACTCACCTGGGTTAAACCATTGCACCATTCAACCATATGCAGGTTTGCTTTACTGAGGAAATGAGAAACAAAAGGATGTCTATTACTTTTTGTTCAGGTAATTACCCCCAGGCATACACACATTACTGAACATAGGAGATACCATACTTGATCTCATTAGTTGTCCACCTGATACTGAATCTGTCAGTATTCAGTATAAAATTATTCATACTATGTTAAAAAAAAAAACAACTTAATAAAGACAAGCAGGAACAATTTAAAACATTTAGCTAGATGCTTGATATCTTAAAGGAGAATTATGTTTTGTATTCTGTCAATTCTTTCCAAGGTTTTCCATAAAAAATTGTAACTGAATATAGCCTTCTCATCTTGTGGTTGTGTAAATTTGGTCTTTGAGCAGATTCTACAGTTCTGGGCTCCTAAAAAAAATTCTACAAAAAAATTATTGTCACTAGCTTTGAAGTATGACACCTTTTAATTTCTTTGAAAGTATTTTGTCCATAGATGTAGAAAAGTCTATATAGAAGGTCTTTGTTTTTTATACTCATCAATAGAAATACATTATGTGCAATTCCATTACTTTCCCTCCTAAATGTCTTTATTTTAGTAAAAAAAAAACCATTTTTATGAAACAACATGTCATTCTATCCTACATATTACGTTGTTTGCCTATTTTCGATTCCTATTACTGTCATATTCCTAACATGCTTATTACAAATATCTTTATATTTTTAAAGATTCTCCACATCAATGTAAATGCTTTCTCCTTTTTTGTAGATTATCTTGTACATAAAACCCCTAAAATTGAAGCCACAAATTACTTAGCATCTGTCAGCACAGAAATTATTTTTGTAAGTTGCCTTCTGGTTTATTTTAATATGTCTACTCACACTTCTGCTCTCTTTTCCATGACTTTAAATAAACTGAATATGCAAATTCCACATCCAATCCTTGCTTCCTTTTTGGAAACTACATATAATTATGTTAAACATGGATCCTTATGGTGAAATAGCTTTTCTAACTTTTCCCACTGATAAAAACTAGTCATTCTATTCCGTCTTTCTTCATTGTTTTCTTATAAAATAAAATGCTTTCTTTATATATGACTACTTACTTATTGGAATAAGTTACAGTTTCAAAGAAACACAACAAGATTGAGATTGAAAAATTTCAGTTATTATATTGGGTAACTGTTTTATTCAATCAGAAAAATACAAAAGGCAAAAGTGTGCTTTAAATGTCAGCTGGAAATAAAGTGTGTTTGTTCTGCATGTATATCTGCCAGTAGAGGAGCAGAATAAAAAGAGGAAACTTCAGCAAAAAAATCACTTTTGATTAAAGAGTTTGTTATATTGACTTAATGTAAATTAATAATTAAAACACAGAACCCAGAACCTATTATTATAATATGGTGCAGTATAAATAGATATTATCTGTACTGTTGATATTATACTAATGTTTAATTGGTGCATTAATTATTTTGTAACATGTAGCAAGATATGACATCTACCCTTTTCTTATGTAGTTCAGAAAAATACTTCACCAATGATTGACTGCAGGTTGGTTAAGTATATTTTTCAAAAATCATTCTTCATTGTCTACAGAAAAGTACAAATTCCAGTTCAGTATTTGCTTAAAACATATAACAAAGCCTTTAGTTGTAAAATTCTCTCTGCTTGGTTAAATGAACAGAGGAACCCAGGAAGAGCATCTATTTTAGGCCTTTTTCAGCACTGACATTCTTTCTAATATGGTAGTGAAGTATACTACCTCTAGACATCACTGCCCACATACAGTGAAGTCAGACCAAGCAAGCTTCGGTTCCTGTACATAGTAAGCATAAGGGTCATTATTTTATAAGGACTAGTTAATCAAATTAAGGAAATATCTATTTCACTGCAACTGACAACACTAAAGAGAATGAGTTCATTTATCTGAAAAAAAACCAGAAAAGTTGATGAAGAGAAGTTATAGAAAGCTGAAACCGGGGTTGGGGGAGTGGGGGAGGAAAGAAGAAGAAAAAAAAACCACCCACAAATGCTCATGCAAACCTAAACATAGTCCTCCAAAAATGAGTATATGTTAGCCATCATTTATAAATTACCAAAGCTACCTGCTATTGAAAGGCTGGATGAGAAGAAACAATAAATCAAATCTGTTTGAATACTTATCTTCTATTACTAGCTATCAAGTTTAAATATAAGGTACAAAATGAGAGTGGGGCAGAGGAGGCTGATATGTAGAATAGAAAGTCTGAGTTCTTTTCTGTCTGAAGAGCAAAGTAAATCCAGTTAGTGTTTTTCAGGGTTAAAAAACACACCAAAAAGTACTGTTTAGAAGGTGAGCAGTATTGCCACTCTTCCCCTGTCTAGGTTTTGTGTTTGCATGTGTGTGTGCACTGTTTGTGGTGTGTGTGACCTTTTTTATTTAAGTAACTATAGATGCTTAACTTCAAGCAATGTTTGTTGTACTTAAAGAGTACACAGCCTAGCAGTCTCTTAAGTTTCTAAGGTTACTTAGTAAGTGTTAGGTAAGTCTTGCATTAAGTCATAATTTCAGTGAACATGTTGTTGGAAAATTTCTTTAAAGGTCAACACTGAAGTTTCTTCTTCAGGTTTATCTGGGATACTAAATAGATGCATGTTTCCTGCTCTGATTCTAAGAACAATTCCATGAGCAATAAGGTGTCATGTAACTTGAATGAGAATGCTGGTATTTAACTTCGTGTTAACATCTAGAATACACATAAAATATACCTTTTAATTTTGTATTAAGCTACTTTGAATAGTCCTCCATGTACTTCCGTGTCTTGTTGAACACAATACTATTACCACGTCGCAGGAAATATTTCCCCAAAGTCTCATCTAAACATTACTAGAATCATATAACCATCATTGAATCATAGAATAGTTAGGGTTAGAAGGGACCTTAAAGGTCACCAAGTTCCAACCCCCCCTGCATTTGTCTGGGGTACCTTCCACTAGACCAAGGTGTTTGAAGGCCCATCTAACATGGCCTTCAACACTTCCAGGAACAGGACATTCACAACTTGCCTGGGCAATCTATCCCAGTCTCATCACTCTAATTTTTTCCTTCTATCTACTTTAAATCTATGTTGTTTCAGTTTAAAACTTTCATCCCTTGTCCTATCACTACATGACCTTGTAAAAAATGCCTCTTTGGATTTTTTGCAGGCTGTCTTTATGGACTGAAAGACTGGTTTAAGGTCTCCTCAGAGCCTTCTCTTCTCCAGGATGAACAAGCCCAACTCTCAGTTCATAGCAGAGGTGCTCTTGCCCACTGATCATCTTCATGGCCCTCCTCTGGACTAGGTCGAGCAGGTCTGCTTCCCTCTTTTGTTGGGGGCCTTAGAGCTGAATGCAGTACTCCAGGTGGGGGCTCATGAGAGTAAAGGAGAGGGGAAGAAGCATCTCCTACACCTGCTGGTAACGCTTCTTTTGATGCAGCCTAGTATACAGTTGGCTTTCTGGGCTGCAAGCGCACATTGCTGACTCATGTTGAACTTCTTGTCAATCCACACCCCAAGTCTTTCCCCTTAGGAGTTTTCTCAATACATTCTCCACCCAGCCTGTATTTGTGCTTGGGATTGCCCCAGCCCAGGCGCTGGACCATGAAGTCTTGTCAAACTTCACAAGGTCTCAACTCTAGATGCCTGTCCAGGCACCTCTGGAGCCTGTCAAGGTCCCTCTGGATGGCATTCCTTTCCTCCAGCATGTTGACCACACCATGCAGCTTGGTGTCATCAGCAAACTTGCTGAAGGTGCACTCAATTCCATTGTCCAAACCACCAACAAAGATGTTGAGGAGGATCGGTCCCACTGCTGACCATTGAGGAATACCACTGGTCGCTGGTCTCTACTTGAACATCCAGCTGCTGACCACATATCTCTGAATGAGACCATCCATACGATTCCTCATCCAGCCAGTGGTCCATCCATCAGATCCATGCCTCTCTAGTTTAGAGGCAAGGATGCCATGTTAGCCAGTGTCAAATGTACAAGTCCAGGTAGATGACATCAGTTGTTCTTCCCATATCCACCAATTCCACAGCCCTGTCATAGTATGCCACTAAATTTGTCAGGCACAGTTTGCTCTTAGTAAAGCCGTCTTGGCTGCCAACAATCACCCCCTTATTGTTCATGTGCCTTAACATAGTTTCCAGGAGGATCTGCTCCTATGATCTTGCCAAGCACTGAGGTGAGACTGACTGGACTGTAGTTCCTTGGGTCTTCCTGTTTTTTTCCTTTTTAAAAATGAGGGATATATTTCTCCTTTTCCAGCCAGCAGGAACTTTATCAAACTGCCATGACTTCTCAAATATAATATATAATGGCTTGACAACTACATGTGCCAGTTCTCTCAGAACCTGCAGATATATCTTGTTAGGTCCCATGGACTTGTCCATCTTCAGATTCCTTAGATGATGCTGAACCTGATCTCCTACTTATTAATTCTCCCAGTCTCTGCCCTTGCCTTCAGCATCTTGGGTAGTGTCATGGGTTCAGCCATAGCAGTCATTTTTCTCCTTCTTGTAGCTGGTGCAGTGCTGTGTTTTGAGTTATGGGCTGGGAACAATTGCTTGATAGCGAGCATGTTTTGGGGGTGTTTTTGTTCAAGGTTTTATCTGAGCATGCGCTCCAGCCAGGTGGAGGAGGGGAGGCCAGAAGGAAGGAGAGACAGGACACCTGACCCAGGCTAGCCAATGAGGTATTCCATTCCATAGCATGTGATGCCCAAGAGGCATACTGGGAGAGAGAACAGGAGGGGTGGAGCTTGGAAGGGAAATGGAGGAGGGAGCATGCGGTGCTCGGCCGGGCAGGGTGGAGTGAGTTATGGGTCGGTGGCTGGTGGGGTGTTGTATTCTTTTCGCTTGTTATTGGCTGTATCATTATTATTGTGTTATGCCTTAGCTATTAAACCGTTCTTATCTCAATCCGTGGGGGCTACATTCCTTGGATTCTCCTTCCTAACTCTCTGGGAGTTGGGGGACTTGGTTTAAACCACGACAGGTAGTGTGGCTGAAGCTCTTGCAAAAAAGGCTTCTGTTTTGTTCTGGATGATGAGGTGTCCTGTCCCCTTCTGGAGAAGTCTCACATTTTAACTTGCCTTCCTGTTATCCCCAGTGTAGCTGCAGAAGTTTTTCTTGTTGCCCTTAATGTCATTATCCAGATAGAGTTCTGTCAGGGCTTTAGCTTTTCTAACCTGATCCTTGACTGTTCTGATTATTTCTCTGTATTCCTCACATGATACCTGCCTTTTTTTTTCCACTCTCTGGAGGCCTCTATTTTATGCTGGATTTTGTCCCGGAACTTGTTGTCAAACCTTGCAGGCCTCTTAGCGTTCCTGCCTGACTTCCTCTTTGTTGGGATGCATTGCTCCTGAGCTTGGAGGAGGTGATCCTTGAATGTTAACCACCCCTGCTCTTCTCTTCCCTCCTGGGTTTTATGCCATGGCACTCCCCCAGGCAGATATCTCAAGAGGCCAAAGTCCATTCTCCTGAATTCCAGGGTAGTAAGCTTCCTGTGCACCCTCCTCATTGCCCTAAGGATCTCAAATTCCACCATTCCATGGTCTTTGCAGCCAAGGCTGCCCTTGAACTTCATGTTCCCCAACATCTCCTCTCTGTTGGTGAGGACAAGGTCCAGAATAGAGCCTCTCCTCACTGGTTCCTCTATCATATGAAGAAGAATGTTATCACCAACACATTCCAGGAACCTCCTGGATATCTTGTGCCCTGCTGTGTTCTTTCCCAACAGTTACTGGGGTGATTGAACTCCTCCATGAGGACCAGGGCTAGTGAACATGAGGTCACATATACCTGCCTACAGAGGACCTCATCCACCTGTACTTCCTGATCAGGCGGCCCATAGCAGACTCCACAATAATGTCTCCTGGCCCTGTTCTTCCTAAATCCTGAGCTGTAAATACTCATTTGGTTTTTTATCCAGTCTCAGGTGGAGTTCTGTGCACTGCAGCTGGCAACTGACGTAGAGGGCGACACTCCCTCTTCATCTCCCAGGCTTTTCTTTACTGCAGAGCCTGTGTCCTTTCATTCCAATACTCCAGTTGTAGAAGGCATTCCACCATGGTATCAATGAGGTCATAGCCCTTCAGGTATGCACACACATCTAACTCCTCTTGCTTGTTTCCCATGCTACGTGTACTGGCATAAAGGCATTTGTGACCCCGCTGATGTTGGCTTATTGGCTGGAGTGGCTGTAAGTCCTTTGTGCTGCTCATCAGTGCTCCATTGCCAACTTGTGCTCCAGGCTCTGGGCATCTCCTTCTGGCATCAATGTCAGACTGATAGGAGAGGGATGGATTGAGGTTTCCTTCCCATGACAACTTCAGTTTAAAGCCTTCTTCAACACCTTGGCAAGACTGTGACTAAAGGCACCCTCCTCCATCATCAGACCAGGTTTCACTGAGTGAATCCCAAGGTCTAAGTATGGGACAATGGAGATAAACTCTCTAACTTGAGATAGTGAGGGTCGAGTTTAGAATATTTTAAAAACTGGTAGTCTGTCCTGGATCTTCCAACAATTACTGAAGTCAGGAATGATTTTTGAGTTTCTGTTCAGCTTAATCACATATTGATTTGAATCAGAGGTTCACCATCATAATAAAAAATAAGCAAATGAGACATTCCATCTGCCCAATAAAGAATTTAGAATCTATACCACAACGAGCATGATACAGAGAAAAATTTGACAAACTCGTGCAAAAAAAAAGCCAGAAAACAAGACCAGCTGATATGCAGTCTGTTATCACTAGCTAGAAATAATTATCTAAGTAGAATATGAATGAGATCAGTAAAATATGAATTTTAGTCCTCTTATTTGCCACAAAAGTAAAAACCATGTGCAAGCACACTTTTAAATAAGCATAGTCTCAAAATTTAGTAAAAGATATTAAAGTTAACCAGATTGAACAAGCCCATTAACTGATTGTATCAAAACACATTAAAACTTCTTCCTTTAAGTATATTTTGTATTTCTTGACTTATTAATATTGCCAGTTGTCCTGTGAAATGCATTTTTCATAACACATTTCAAGACAGATAAATTTTGAGAAAAAGTGGTACTCAGATATTTCATATTCATTATTCTGACTTTTGCTAGTTCAGTATTTCTCTTTCTTAAGAATACTTTAATATAGACAAACTCTTTCATGGGAACTTAGAAAAGGAAACAAAATCATTTGTGTATAAAGTTTTAAAAAACACTGCATACATTACCAGGTTTGAAGTACAATTCAAAACTGTCTTAATAAGAAGATATTTCAGCCAATCTGGAGACTTAACATGTATCTTTTGACATAAAACATTGGATTTATGTTACAAGATTTAAGCTGCTTGCAAGTTAGACATTAGCTGAGTTTGTCAAATAAGCTTCTTTTATGGTTAATAGAGAGCCAAGTTCTAAAACAGTGTCTTGAGATGATATATAAAGAACAGAGATAGCAAGCTTAGTTAGCTTTAATATGGCTAAGTTCTCTGAAGCCATTAAATTGACACAAACTGACTGTTTCTTTTAAAAGCTAAAAAAAAAAAAAAAACAAACCCAAAACAACAACAACCAAAAACCCAAACCAAAACCAAACAAAAAACAGTGCAAAAAACCTACTGTCCTTTGTGAAACATGCTTGTCTCACTCTTCCACTTTTTCTACCCCTTACCTGCTTGAAATCTCACTTCTTAAATATACCACTATTTATTCTTGCTTTACTAGTATGACTTTACCTTGCATTTCTTCTGAACATATCATGAGCCAATATTTTACTCCAGAATCATCTATTACTTACTCATTCAAACTTTAACTTACTGAGAAAGGACCCCAGAAACTTCCAGTACCAAGAGTTACAGGATATTGTACCTAATACTTACAGGAAAGTGTAGAAATAGTGTGGCATTTCACGACACGGACTCAAGTTGATGCAGGGACTCAAATCCTCATTTTTTTTTTATCACCAAGCCCTTTTTATCCCCTTGTTCGGTACTTTCCCAACCTGCACATGCATACAACGTTCAGTCTCATTGGCCCCTGTAAAACTCTCCAGGTAAATAGTCCAATTACAATGTTGCAGACCCTCTCACAACCCCCACATCCTCTGGCCTCCAACTGAGATTCCAGACACAACTACGTCCTGGCCCATCCTCCCAAGGCCTGCTTTTTTACTTTCCCTGTCCTTCAACTTCCAACTCCTGCCCCCCTGGGCTTGTCAAGCACCAAGACCTCAGAGCTCATTCCCAACTCTTTTTTCATTCAAATCTTATTGCCTTCACTCCCCATAAAATAGTGTCTGTACTGCTCTGCACCAGTGCTATTAAATCCCACAGCCTTACATGCAGATCGCTGACAATTGCTATGGTGTAGGCCAGGACCAACCTATCAAGGACAAGTATGCTTGAAAATCAGTAACTCTCAGCTTTTTTCCAAGTAGGATAAGGCCGTATAAGTAGGATCTTAAGTACTCCACAAATTAGTATTAAAAGCTGTCCCTCAGGCTTATGACACCATTCTACAGCACCTGTACATATTTCTTCTAACTTTTAGTGATGAAGTCATTGCAAGCTTGTAAAAGCCAACCCTACTTAGTGGCCTATCTGTGCCCTTAGAAACTACATGGTGACTCAAGCAAGATGACACATATGCAAAGGAAATAATACATTAAACTGTTACTCTGAAATAATTATGATTTTGATTGTAGCTCTTGCCTATCCATCATATTCTTACACACTGGTAATTTCTGAGAGAGAGGTGCCAGGTGCAGCTGCAAGAGTAGTGAGACACTGGAACTTATTACTCAGAGAAGTGGTGGACATCACATCATGGGAAGTACTCTGAGTAAGGTTGGACAGGGGTCTGAGCAACCTGATCTAGAGAAAAGTGTCCTTGCCCATTGCAGAGGGGTTTGACTAGATGCTCTTTGAAGGTCCTTTCTGACCTAAACTACTCTATGATTCTGTTTCCATTGTGCCTAGAGACTGAGGCAGGCAAACAGGCAGAAGTAGGTACTTCAGAGATGTTTTGAGATATTGTTTTGAAAGACTGAAAGGGAGATACCCTTCCCGCACAGTTCCTTCTGTGGGCTTCCACCAAGAGTGATAAGACATTCAAGCCACAGGAACACAGTCCACTGACTAGGAATGGGATGAAGAAGCAATCAAGCAGTGCCATGTATGATAAACCTCACAAAAAAAAAATCACAATAATGCATTAAGTGATTGAGTAGATCATCCAATTAAATAAGGAGAACCTGCTGCATATGCAAAAGACAAAGGAAAATGTAGCCGTGTGGCACTGAGTGGAAGAATCTCAGATTTGTTAACCCTGAGTGTGACCAAGTTGCAAGAGATGCTTTCACAGTAATGATATTGCAGCTGCCTCAGAGTTACAGTCCTGCTGAATGACTGCTGTGCCTGACTAACTTCAAGAGGAAAATGTCTACATGACAGACAATCAGGTTACATGATAAGGGCTGTTCTTATAACCAATAAATCAGAGAGAACCTGGCAATTAGCCTTTGCCTACTTGAAGTTTAGGTACAAGAACGGATCACTTTCATCAAATGCATGCTCAGATATTTTCTTAGGTAAAAAAGGTCATTTCACTACTAGGATACTATATTTTAACTATCTATCTACTCTGCAACTCAAAGGAAGCCTAGAGAGATTGACTGCTTATTAGTCTTAACCTTGACAGTCATTTCAATAACTTTCCAAATAAAAATGAAAATTGAACTTAGATTTCTTGCATATCATTAATTCAAAAAATGCATGACATTATTTTTTTTTTCACCATAGGTTAACATGTGCCTTTTGTCACATTTAATTTATCATTCTGTGACTGAAACCTTATTAAAAGTATTCACATTCTATATTTCCAGAAAGACAATTTTGATTCAATATCAACCTGACATGAATATGACCCCATGTTAACTGTTTAAGACAAAGATGAAATTTAATTTCTGATAATGTAGCAAAAAATCAAGAAAAATAGCAAAAAGTCCCTCATGGTATACATTTTATTTCTCTAAATTAATAATAAAGGATTTTTTTATGTATACTAATTTTGTATCTTAAGAAGATTTGATGTGGCAGCTTGATACTGGAGGAAATTCGTATGTATCAGATAACTTTACTACTTAAGTTTAAAGTTTTACTTCAAAGATGTGAATATACGAAGATAGAAATGAGGAAGGGGAGTCTTGAAGTTGTTAAATAAGACACAATTGTGCCCAAATCCTTGTTTTGAAGGATAATAATTCAGGTTTCTATCTCTCTCACACATACACACAACCCTTTCTAATTTCTACTCAAAAATCCATACATATTTCTATCCAAAGACAAAAGCAAGCATAGCTGTCACTTCTAATTAAATTTTAGAACCTCAAGTTAACTATTTGTGAATTTGATTTAGTTTTATTAGCACTGTTTTTGATAGATAAAGATTTATTCTTTGATATAACAGCAAATAGAAAAAAAAAATGTCCACCAAAAATATCTTCAGGGAAAAAAAAGTTGCTACTTTTTTTTTTTTTTTCCTTTGGGATTATATTGTCAAAATGAAACACAGGGTTAGTATCTCCTATTTAGGTTGTATGGCTACATTACCAAGGCACCTTTATTTCTTAGAATTCCTTCCTACAGTCATTAACACACTACACAGTATTCAGTAAAAGGAATCAAAGGTACCTGGCAGTTTTTCAGAACAGAATCATATAGAATATGCACTTCTCCAAAGCTGTGTTTCATTATTTTATCATATGTCCCTAAAGAAATAAAGTCTGGTTTGGCAGTGTATTACTTTGCTCACTGAAGATCATATATAACATTGTGTAATCTATAACACATGGTTTGAATATGATTTCTAAGCAAGAAATGTAAAATGTAATGAAAATAAATGTTTTCTTATTTTGTTTTAAATCTTATCCAATATCACATTTTAGATTTCGCATTGTTGATGTCATATTCCATAGCAAGATAATTTAACAGTCTTAATTATGCAAACAAGTATTTGGCTGCTCCAATCACATGCAATTTCCTAATCTGGAAAGTTTAAAAGGAAAATTTAAATAAATGGTATAAATAATAGTCTGGCACTGTTGAAATCAAAGAGACACAGCATAATTTTAGTGAATTTTAATATATTGAAATAATTCTCTACTGACTGTAGTTCGGATCCCAGATTCCAGGAGAGGGATCTATTCAGCAGCCTGAAATACTAAAACTAAAACTTCCACTAATGAAGTAATAGCATGATAATGATAGTCTAGCCTTGTCATCTCAATCGCAGTTTTTTCCTGTATCTTTTTCTTTTTTTTTTCTTTTTTCCTTTCTTTAGCAAACTGCTTTATGTTTTACCTGACTGGAGAAATGAACGTACTTAAATTTCAAGGGATAAAATGTGTCTCGTGAATAGTGTCGTAATACATCTATCTGAATCACATGCAGATATGTATGTCTACATTGTATCTAATTATGAAAACGTGACTGTTTTCTTATGATTTTCCAAGACATGACTCATCTCATCCTAAGTAGTTATGTATTTTTATAAAGATAAATCTTATGGCAAAAAGAATTGATTTAATCTCTGCTGTTTATTAAAGGAGCCTAAGGTGACTACTTATAAATGTAGACATTTTAAGCTCAGATGAGGTTAATTTCTCCTCAATGAGCTCAGTTCAATTACACAGACAAAGCTGTCAAATACCTCTATAAATGTCATAGTATCTCCTAGCCGACCTCCAGCTGGTGTTCCAGAGTAATGTAGATCTTCCATTAATCCTGAATACCCAAATGTATCTTAAATGGTATGATATTCCCTATGCTTAAACAAATGATCTGAACCTTACATGTGCATAGCGATTCATAATTTTATTTTCTTTATCCATTTCACAATTTTAAGTAAGCATCAAGGATGAGGGGGTCATTAAGAGCAGCCAACATGGTTTTACCAGGAGGAGGTCATGTTTGAACAACCTTACAGCCTTCTATGAGGAAGTAACTAGGTGTAAGGATGATGGCAGAGTGGTAGATGTGGTTTTTTCTTGATTTCAGTAAGGCATTTGATACTGTCTCCCACAGCATCCTCATAGATAAGCTAAGGAAGTGTGGGCTCAATGATCAGGTAGTGAGGTGGATCAAGAACTGGTTGAAAGGAAGAAGGCAGAGAGTTGTGTCAATGGGACAGAAATCTAGCTGGAGGTCTGTGACTAGTAGAGTCCCTCAGGGGTCGGTGCTGGGACCGGTGCTGTTTAATATTTTCATCAACGACCTGGATGAGGGAACTGAGCGTACCCTCAGCAAGTTCGCTGATGACACTAAATTGGAAGACGTGGCTGGCACACAGAAGGCTGTGTTGCCATTCAGCAAGACCTGGACAGCCTGGAGAGTTGGGTGGGGAGAAACGACCTCATCAATGTTTACAAATATTTAAAGGGTGGGTGTCAGAATGATGGAACTAGGTTTTTTTCAGTGATACCCAGTGATAGGACAAGGGGCAATGGGTGTAAACTGAAGCATAGGAGGTTCCACGTTAACATCAGGAAGAACTTCTTTACTGTGAGAGTGACAGAGCACTGGAACAGGTGGCCCACGGGGGTTGTGGAGTCTCCTACATCGGAGATATTCAAGGCTCTCCTGGACAAAGTTCCTGTGTAATGTACTCTAGGTTTCCCTGCTCTTGCAGGGGGTTGGACTAGATGATCTTTCGAGGTCCCTTCCAACCTTGTGATTCTGTGATTAGCAACTGGATGTATTTTTTTTAGAAGGTGAAGACATCTCAGCTAGGTATAGTTAACCACAAAGAGCCTCAAAATAGCCTTGCTATGTAGCTTGCCAACCATAAAATGAACGTAAAATTGTATTACACAAAATAATGTTGTTATTTGCATTTATTCTATCTAAATGGTAACATAAACCAGAGGCAATTTGAAAGATTATCTGTAACAAATAGAAGGAAATTCAAAGTGATGGTCTGTTATTCATAGTGGATATGGTAACACCTCTGACTATGTATGTACATCTGTATGTATGTATAATATATCTAATATATATATAAAGGGGGTGTGTGCATACACATGCCTTTTTTATTTAGATATGGAATCATAGAATAACTTAGGTTGGAAAACATCCAGTTAGATCTGGTTGCTCAGACAGCCAGCTGAATATTGAAAAACTTCAGGAATAGGGATTTCACAAAGTCTCTGAGCAACCTGTTCCACTATATCACCACCATGGTATGAAATTTTAAAAAAGAAATAAAAATCCTCCACTCAGAAATAGCTGTGTTCACAGCCTTTTGTCCTATCACTGCTGTTCTCATGGTGCACCTTTGAGAAGAATTTAGTTAATTTCAATGTTCTAGTCTTCTGCCAAAATGTGGAGACAGCCACAAAATCTCCTCTTAACCTTTTGTTTCTAAGGCTGAACAAAGACAGCTCTCTCAGTAGTAGTAACTATTGAGTTACTTAACATTTCTTGTGGTTGCAGATAGTAGGTCAACCACTTCATGACAATTATTGTAGGGTGTTTCTCTCTATGTAACTTGAGGTGTTCTGATGAGCCTGGGATACTATAGAGCTTCCTTTGTTTGCAGCCTTTGGTTGATAAGCAGGCCAACTGGTTAGCAAAGTGAAAATATGTGCTCAATTTATTAGCCCAGTCAGTTTCCCTTAGCTGGTGTACAGTATAATTTCAACTGCAGAAAACAAAATTATAATAGATTGCTCTTCATCTGCATAACAGAATAGCAAAATGAATGGTTCAGTTATTTCTTTAACTTTAGAAATATATAATTAAAATCTATAAATCTGAATTAGTTACTATTGTATCCCCATATGGTAAGTGGCAAAAGCCACCTATGTTCAGAGTAAAATTCATCTGAATGTGACAGAATTATTGAAGAATAACATAATTTACTCTGGGGATTTTTTTTTTCTGTTTGCTTAAAAAGGCTAGAGATGAGTTTCTGGATAGTGACTCTCCTTAACTTGTATATCTAGGATAAACCAGGTAGATCTAAATGCATTAAACTGAAACTAGAAATAAAGCACACTCTGCAAGGAAGAAACCACTTGATTTTGCTTTGTTTCCTTTCTTTGTGAGCTTATATAAAGACAGTGATTTACTACTGAAAATAATTTATTGAAGTTTATAGCGAGGATTCTGTAAGACTAAATAATTGTTTTAATACAAAAACTAAAAATAATTGTATCTTCTGATATTTATATTTATCAGAAGCATTTTTTTTGGAATAAGCTCTTGTTACATTATCCTCATCATTTATTAAACCATCTAAACATTCATAAAGCTGGATATTCTGAAAAAAATGTTTATTATTTGTGTACAAATAAGTAGGCAGATATTTTTCTTTCCACCTCCATGAAGGGGCTATAATTATATTTTTCATTTTATTATTTAGACTTTGAATTAATGTCAAAGTTATGATGCATATCTGAATTACACCCACTCCCTCCAAACCTTTCTAGTTTCATCACATTTATGGCTATACTGGCAGTGTGATCCAAATAAAATACATGTGTCTTGGGTTTGAGCAGTAGCAGTCATTTTTTCTCCTTCTTGTAGCTGGTGCAGTGCTGTGTTTTGACTTCTGGGCTGGGAACAGTTGCTTGATAGTGAGCATGTTTTGAGGTACTGCTCGGGTGTTTTTGTTCAGGGCCTTTCTGAGCACGTGCTCTGCCGGGGAGGAGGGGAGGCCGGGAGGAAGGAGAGACAGGACACCTGACCCAGGCTAGCCAAAGAGGTATTCCATACCATAGCACGTCATGCCCAGGATGTAACTGGGAGTGCCGCGGCCAGGTGGAGGGGAGGAAAACACCGATACGATGTAGGGTTCACAAAATGCTCAATTTATTGATTACAAGGCTGCTCTTAATATACTGTCTTACACGCGATCACACATTACCTGATTGGCTGCTTTGCTTTGCCCACGAGGGATACACGCTCCCCTTTACCTCTCCTGATTGGTTTCACACCTTCGCTTCAGCTTAGCGTTACATCATGCTTCTGCAATTACTGGCATCCTGTTATTGCGTTCCTGTTTTGCTGATCTTGACACTTCTTCTTCTTTTAACCTGGGGTCATAAGTTCACTTTCTCACAGCTTGCTGTAGGCCTGTTCAAGCGCCCATGCTCGACCCCCAACATGGGAGAGAACCGGAAGGGCTGGAGCTCTGCGGGGGATGGAGGAGGTATCGGTCAGTGCTTGGTCGGGCAGGGTGGGGTGAGTTATGGGTCCGGTGGCTGGTGAGGTGTTGTATTCTCTGTCGCTTGTTGCTTGCTTTATCATTATTACTTGTAGTAGCAGTAGCAGGAGTGATTTGTGTTATGCTTAGCAATTAAACTGTTCTTATCTCAATCCGAGGGGCCACATTCTTTGGATTCTCCTTCCTAACTCTCTGGGAGTTGGGGGAGCAAGGGGGGGAGTGAGTGAGCGAACTGTGGCGGACTTGGTTTAAACCATGACAATATGTTAAGCCTTTTCTAATTTCTCAGTTTTTCTTAAGGGAAAAAAAAAAGAATCCTGGTACTTGGTTATCCAGTGTCACTTCTAAAGATTTATGGTGGTTTTTTTAGTTACCCGTCTGAAGGTCAAAAGACACAAACATGACTAATACATTTTTCTAGTCTTAATATTACATTTTATCTGTGACTAAATGACAACTACATTTAGTTTCCTAATTTCAGGAGTACATGATCTAAAGTATGTTGAAATGGCTGGAAATCTTTGAAATTACTGGAATCTTACCATTGGCAACAATAGCTTTTGGATCAAGGACAGAGAAGTCTGAGCAGCTTCCTTTTCAAAAGCTCTGTGTGTCTGTGTATTCTTATTGATTTCAGGGGATTAAAAGGAAAATAAATGATCAATCTTGTCTAAATGTAGCAAATAAAAAAAAAAAACAAATACATCTGAGAGGGAGTTCATGTTGACCTCTTTTTGAGCAATCTTATGTTTCTTTGTTTCTTTGTCACTGTTCTTTGAAGTTATTTGCATACATTTATTCTCCTTTTCCCCGAGCATCATGTAAGCAAATGAAAAGTAGTGATATGGAAGCACAAGCAAAAGAAGAACTGATCTATCAGCAGCCATCTAGGGACTTTGTCGTGGTTTAAACTAAATCTGCACAGTTCCCCTTTGTTTCCCCTCCCCCCCCTCACCTTCCCACTCCCGGAGGGATGGAAGGAGAGCCAGAGGAATACAACTCCCACAGATCGAGGTAAAATCAGTCCAGCAATCAAGGTGTAACAGAAATAACTACCAGTACCAATAAACAATCGATGTTAGAGGAAATAAACAGGAAGAGAGAATACGATACCACCTGCCGACACTAGCCGAGCCCGGAAGAGAGAGAGAGCTTCCCCCTCCCCTCCTGACTATCTTCCAGTTCCCTCTCCGAGCCCAGCCCGGTGTGTTAACCCCTTCCCTCCTGGCCAGCTTCCAGTCCCCTCCCCGAGCAGGACTTGCTGTGGTATGGAATACCTCCCCGACTAGCCCAGACCAAGCGCCCTATCTCTCCCTCCTCCCTGGCAGAGCATGAGCTACTGCTGAACCCATGACAGTAGCCACCCCATATTCCATACCATTCACGTCATGCTCAGATCCCACATTTTCAATATACCACCATATAGATACATATATATATATATATATCTGCGTACACCCAGACAGATAGAAAGAAATCATTTCTTAATACATGGACCAATCCCTATAATGCAATTGAGTCCATTTGGTCCATGATGTTAAGTTTGTAATAGTCTTTTGTAGCAGGAAAGTCTGTGTGCAGTGCTGGATTGTTGCCTGCCGATGTTGATCATCCCTTTACTGCAGAACTCATCTGGTTCTATCAAAGTTCATTCTCTGTTGGGACGATGGTTAGAGGGAAGTCCAGGGCCAGTCGCTGGTGACCTGAAGACATCTAGTTGATGGACTATAAAAATATACACAGCAAGCAACAACGTATAATTAAGTTCATTGGCTGTTTTTCCCTAAAATCAAATCCCCTTGAGGTATACATCGGACTTCCCCATCTTCCTGCATTACCCACCAAGTATATCCGGGTCCTTGAGCAAAAGCAATCCCATGAGTGGGTTTGCCTTGGCCTGAAAACAGGAGCAACCCAGACTGTCTTCCCTAGCAAATTTCTCATGTGCATTACAGGAACCTTGTCCCCCTCTACAATATGTAAAAGTTCTGACTGGGCTGGGCCAGCCCTGTTAGCAGATCCTCTGGTGTTGACCAACCAGGTGGCCTTTGGTAAATGTGTATCCCAATGCTTGAAAGTTCCCCCACCCATTGCTCTCAGTGTAGTTTTTAACAGCCCATTGTACCGTTCAATTTCCCAGAGGCTGGTGCATGGTAGGGGATGTGATATACCCACTCAATGCATGTTCTTTGGCCCAAGTGCCTATAAGGTTGTTCCGAAAATGAGTGCCATTGTCTGACTCAATTCTCTCTGGGGTGCCACGTCGCCAACAAAATCTGGTTCTCAAGGCCCAGGATAGTGTTCTGGGCAGTGGCATGGGGCACAGCATAGTTTTCCAAGCCATCCTGTGGTTGTTTCCACATGGTAAGCACATAGCGCTTGCCTTGGCGGGTTGGTGGGAGTGTGATATAGTCAATTTGCCAGGCCTCCCCATATTTATACTTCAGCCATCGTCCTCCATACCAAAGAGGTTTTAACCGTTTAGCTTGTTTAATTGCAGCACATGTCTCACACTCATGAATAACCTGGGCGATAGTGTCCATTGTTAAGTCCACCCCTCGATCACGAGCCCATTTGTACGTTGCGTCTCTGCCCTGATGGCCTGAAGTGTCGTGGGCCCACCGGGCCAAAAATAATTCGCCTTTATGTTGCCAATCTAAGTCCATCTGAGCCACTTCAATCTTAGCAGCTTTATCCACTTGTTGGTTATTGTGGTGTTCCTCAGTGGCCCGACTCTTAGGTATGTGGGTATCTACATGGCGTACCCTCACCACCAGCTTCTGCACCCGGGCAGCGATATCTTGCCATAATGCAGCAGCCCAGATGGGTTTACCTCTGCGTTGCCAGTTGCTCTGCTTCCATTGCTGCAACCACCCCCACAGGGCATTTTCCACCATCCATGAGTCAGTATAGAGATAAAGTACTGGCCACCTTTCTTGCTCAGCAATGTCCAGGGCCAGCTGGATGGCTTTCACCTCGGCAAACTGACTCGATTCACCCTCTCCTTCAGCAGTTTCAGCAACTTGTCGCTGAGGACTCCATACAGCTGCCAAAAGCCGCCTCCAAAGACTGAAGGACTTTTTCTGTCTTGCAATTGCTTTGTCAATTCCCCCTTCTCTAGCAAGTGACCCCAGCTGCTTGGCTTCTGTACCTGCTAGTTCGTGACCATCGGCCCCATTATCCCAACATTGGAGCAGCCAGGTGATGATGTGCTCCCCTGATTGACGGGTGAAATCTTTTCGCATATTCCGCATCTCAGTTGAGGTCCAAGTTCGAGAGTCACCTCTTCTTCTTCGTCGTGTGATGATGACCCCTGATCAGATACTAGACCAGGTAGTGGATGCATAGTTTCTTCATCCTGCCTCTTCCTTCTTGCCTCCTTTCTGTTTTTTCTCTTGTGTACAGGAGCAACCGATATTGGTACGAATTGGTCCTCTAGTTCAGATGCAGTGATTATCACTGTAGTTTGAGTAGCAACTGTACTTGTTGCTGGGGTAGCTGCACTACCTGTCACAGTCGAGGCTGAATAGCCGCTGTACTCATTACTGGGGTAGCTGCACTGTCTGTCACAGCTGAGTTTGGGTAGCAACTGTACTTGCAGCTGGGGATGGTGTAGCTGCTGTATGGAAGTTGGAACAGCTATGCTGACTTCTGAGTTGCTCTCAGATCCAGGGACATTTTTTTCCTTTTGAAGGTGTTGGATAGTGTCGATCAAGGCCTTATAAGCATAGGCCAAGCCCCAGCACGTTGCTGTAATTTGTCCATCTCTGGTATGGCCAGGACAACAACACACCTCATTTAGGAGTTTTACTAATCTTCGGGATTCTTCACTTGTTCGGGAGTAAAATTCCAAAGTACTGGAGGGGCCCACTGACCTAGATGCTTGCCCATACTATCCCACACACCCTGCCACTCATGACTGTCCAGCCTCTGGAAGATCTCCTTGTCCTCCTATGTCGTCGTTTAACCCCCATACAGGACCAGACCTGACTCCGCTTAACTCTTGAAATCAGATGAAATCACTGTGAGCAAAACACACTCTGTATGCGTGCTACTATGGTGATCCCCATCACAATCAGCATACAA
>NW_022994051.1:0-60644 GCF_012275295.1 Melopsittacus undulatus | reverse complement strand
GAAAACACATTAATGGAGGGAAGAGATTTTTATTAAATAGATAGATGTCACATTCAATTTTAGAAGTTTATTTCAAAAACACATTCTGAATTTTCATCATGGAGCTACAATATTTTGTCAAGTTTACTTGATGATACCTGAGCTTTTAGTTGAAGAAACTAATGCAGCATGATGTTTTGTAATGTCTAATATGTGCAAGGACTAATGCCATAGTTACTTCTTGAAACCTCTAATTTTAAGGGTAATTGAAGTGTAAAAAATATTGAGATTATGCACAAAACAAAAGTCAGACCCAAGATAATATTCTAAGAAAAGTCTAACCAAGGCTATAGAAACATCTTACTTGCTATTAAATTGTAGCTTTAGCAGAAGAATTAAAGGTACAGGTTAATGAATTTACTTAACAAAGAAATATGACAAATTGCAGTTCATTATGCAAGTTATTATTTACTGAAATGTATTCACTGTTAAAAATATAGTTGGTACTGGCAACCAGGATGACACAAATCTTAAACCAACAATTGACATAAGTTTTTATATAGAATGTCCCAATTAATATTCTTGTTATTAATTCTGCCATACTACAACAAAGTAAATAAAATTTAAAGGGATCTCATATTAAGTTTTTAATATTAATTTGTAAGAATAATCACAAAAGTGCATTTTCCATATTTGTTTACCAGGCAAGCATTAGCAGCAGCAGACTTGATGTTAAGTAAATGCTAAAAAGGCAATACATACCTTTTAAGTATTGCACTCAAAAGGCTAATAACGGATCAAGCATTTTTTTAAAAGAAAGTAAACCAGAAAGCTGTTATGTCTGAGAGGCCACAGAACAAAGGGAAAAAACCAACCCAACAACCAACCAAACTCACAATATTTTTGTTGTTGATTAATAACATTTATATATTATATTTGTCCTGGTTTCAGCTGTAACAGTTAATTATTTCCTTCTTAGTAGCTGGTGCAGTGCAGTGCTGTGTTTTCAGCTTTAGTCTGAGGACAGTGTTGATAACACCAATGTCTCTAGTTGTTGTTAAGTAATGTTTACCCCAATCAAGGACTTTTCAGTCTTTCATGTTCTGCCAGTGAGGAGGGGCACAAAAAGCTGTGAGGAAGCAGAGACAGGACACCTGACCCAAACTAGCCAAAGGGGTATTCCATACCACAGCACATCATGCTCAGAATATAAACTGGAATTTATTACTGCTCAGGTCGGGCTGGGTATTGGCTGGCGTGTGGTTAGCAATTGTATTGTGCATCACTTGTGTTTTCTGAGCTTTCATTTATTTTCTTGTTGTTTCTTATTAGTATCAGTATTATTGGTATTCTTTCTATTATCACTATATTTTTTGTTTTTTTTTAGTTATTAAACTGTTCTTATATCAACCTGTGGGGTTTACATTCTTTCAATTCTCCCACCCATCCTGTCCACAGAAGGGAGAAATAGGGAGTGAGAGTGGTATTTAATTACTCACCTGGGTTAAACCATTGCACCATTCAACCATATGCAGGTTTGCTTTACTGAGGAAATGAGAAACAAAGGATGTCTATTACTTTTTGTTCAGGTAATTACCCCCAGGCATACACACATTACTGAACATAGGAGATACCATACTTGATCTCATTAGTTGTCCACCTGATACTGAATCTGTCAGTATTCAGTATAAAATTATTCATACTATGTTAAAAAAAAAACAACTTAATAAAGACAAGCAGGAACAATTTAAAACATTTAGCTAGATGCTTGATATCTTAAAGGAGAATTATGTTTTGTATTCTGTCAATTCTTTCCAAGGTTTTCCATAAAAAATTGTAACTGAATATAGCCTTCTCATCTTGTGGTTGTGTAAATTTGGTCTTTGAGCAGATTCTACAGTTCTGGGCTCCTAAAAAAATTCTACAAAAAAATTATTGTCACTAGCTTTGAAGTATGACACCTTTTAATTTCTTTGAAAGTATTTTGTCCATAGATGTAGAAAAGTCTATATAGAAGGTCTTTGTTTTTTATACTCATCAATAGAAATACATTATGTGCAATTCCATTACTTTCCCTCCTAAATGTCTTTATTTTAGTAAAAAAAAAACCATTTTTATGAAACAACATGTCATTCTATCCTACATATTACGTTGTTTGCCTATTTTCGATTCCTATTACTGTCATATTCCTAACATGCTTATTACAAATATCTTTATATTTTTAAAGATTCTCCACATCAATGTAAATGCTTTCTCCTTTTTTGTAGATTATCTTGTACATAAAACCCCTAAAATTGAAGCCACAAATTACTTAGCATCTGTCAGCACAGAAATTATTTTTGTAAGTTGCCTTCTGGTTTATTTTAATATGTCTACTCACACTTCTGCTCTCTTTTCCATGACTTTAAATAAACTGAATATGCAAATTCCACATCCAATCCTTGCTTCCTTTTTGGAAACTACATATAATTATGTTAAACATGGATCCTTATGGTGAAATAGCTTTTCTAACTTTTCCCACTGATAAAAACTAGTCATTCTATTCCGTCTTTCTTCATTGTTTTCTTATAAAATAAAATGCTTTCTTTATATATGACTACTTACTTATTGGAATAAGTTACAGTTTCAAAGAAACACAACAAGATTGAGATTGAAAAATTTCAGTTATTATATTGGGTAACTGTTTTATTCAATCAGAAAAATACAAAAGGCAAAAGTGTGCTTTAAATGTCAGCTGGAAATAAAGTGTGTTTGTTCTGCATGTATATCTGCCAGTAGAGGAGCAGAATAAAAAGAGGAAACTTCAGCAAAAAAATCACTTTTGATTAAAGAGTTTGTTATATTGACTTAATGTAAATTAATAATTAAAACACAGAACCCAGAACCTATTATTATAATATGGTGCAGTATAAATAGATATTATCTGTACTGTTGATATTATACTAATGTTTAATTGGTGCATTAATTATTTTGTAACATGTAGCAAGATATGACATCTACCCTTTTCTTATGTAGTTCAGAAAAATACTTCACCAATGATTGACTGCAGGTTGGTTAAGTATATTTTTCAAAAATCATTCTTCATTGTCTACAGAAAAGTACAAATTCCAGTTCAGTATTTGCTTAAAACATATAACAAAGCCTTTAGTTGTAAAATTCTCTCTGCTTGGTTAAATGAACAGAGGAACCCAGGAAGAGCATCTATTTTAGGCCTTTTTCAGCACTGACATTCTTTCTAATATGGTAGTGAAGTATACTACCTCTAGACATCACTGCCCACATACAGTGAAGTCAGACCAAGCAAGCTTCGGTTCCTGTACATAGTAAGCATAAGGGTCATTATTTTATAAGGACTAGTTAATCAAATTAAGGAAATATCTATTTCACTGCAACTGACAACACTAAAGAGAATGAGTTCATTTATCTGAAAAAAAACCAGAAAAGTTGATGAAGAGAAGTTATAGAAAGCTGAAACCGGGGTTGGGGGAGTGGGGGAGGAAAGAAGAAGAAAAAAAACCACCCACAAATGCTCATGCAAACCTAAACATAGTCCTCCAAAAATGAGTATATGTTAGCCATCATTTATAAATTACCAAAGCTACCTGCTATTGAAAGGCTGGATGAGAAGAAACAATAAATCAAATCTGTTTGAATACTTATCTTCTATTACTAGCTATCAAGTTTAAATATAAGGTACAAAATGAGAGTGGGGCAGAGGAGGCTGATATGTAGAATAGAAAGTCTGAGTTCTTTTCTGTCTGAAGAGCAAAGTAAATCCAGTTAGTGTTTTTCAGGGTTAAAAAACACACCAAAAAGTACTGTTTAGAAGGTGAGCAGTATTGCCACTCTTCCCCTGTCTAGGTTTTGTGTTTGCATGTGTGTGTGCACTGTTTGTGGTGTGTGTGACCTTTTTTATTTAAGTAACTATAGATGCTTAACTTCAAGCAATGTTTTGTACTTAAAGAGTACACAGCCTAGCAGTCTCTTAAGTTTCTAAGGTTACTTAGTAAGTGTTAGGTAAGTCTTGCATTAAGTCATAATTTCAGTGAACATGTTGTTGGAAAATTTCTTTAAAGGTCAACACTGAAGTTTCTTCTTCAGGTTTATCTGGGATACTAAATAGATGCATGTTTCCTGCTCTGATTCTAAGAACAATTCCATGAGCAATAAGGTGTCATGTAACTTGAATGAGAATGCTGGTATTTAACTTCGTGTTAACATCTAGAATACACATAAAATATACCTTTTAATTTTGTATTAAGCTACTTTGAATAGTCCTCCATGTACTTCCGTGTCTTGTTGAACACAATACTATTACCACGTCGCAGGAAATATTTCCCCAAAGTCTCATCTAAACATTACTAGAATCATATAACCATCATTGAATCATAGAATAGTTAGGGTTAGAAGGGACCTTAAAGGTCACCAAGTTCCAACCCCCCCTGCATTTGTCTGGGGTACCTTCCACTAGACCAAGGTGTTTGAAGGCCCATCTAACATGGCCTTCAACACTTCCAGGAACAGGACATTCACAACTTGCCTGGGCAATCTATCCCAGTCTCATCACTCTAATTTTTTCCTTCTATCTACTTTAAATCTATGTTGTTTCAGTTTAAAAACTTTCATCCCTTGTCCTATTCACTACATGACCTTGTAAAAAATGCCTCTTTGGATTTTTTGCAGGCTGTCTGTATGGACTGAAAGACTGGTTTAAGGTCTCCTCAGAGCCTTCTCTTCTCCAGGATGAACAAGCCCAACTCTCAGTTCATAGCAGAGGTGCTCTTGCCCACTGATCATCTTCATGGCCCTCCTCTGGACTAGGTCGAGCAGGTCTGCTTCCCTCTTTTGTTGGGGGCCTTAGAGCTGAATGCAGTACTCCAGGTGGGGGCTCATGAGAGTAAAGGAGAGGGGAAGAAGCATCTCCTACACCTGCTGGTAACGCTTCTTTGATGCAGCCTAGTATACAGTTGGCTTTCTGGGCTGCAAGGCGCACATTGCTGACTCATGTTGAACTTCTTGTCAATCCACACCCCAAGTCTTTCCCCTTAGGAGTTTTCTCAATACATTCTCCACCCAGCCTGTATTTGTGCTTGGGATTGCCCCAGCCCAGGCGCTGGACCATGAAGTCTTGGTCAAACTTCACAAGGTCTCAACTCTAGATGCCTGTCCAGGCACCTCTGGAGGCCTGTCAAGGTCCCTCTGGATGGCATTCCTTTCCTCCAGCATGTTGACCCACACCATGCAGCTTGGTGTCATCAGCAAACTTGCTGAAGGTGCACTCAATTCCATTGTCCAAAACCACCAACAAAGATGTTGAGGAGGATCGGTCCCACTGCTGACCATTGAGGAATACCACTGGTCGCTGGGTCTCTACTTGAACATCCAGCTGCTGACCACATATCTCTGAATGAGACCATCCATACGATTCCTCATCCAGCCAGTGGTCCATCCATCAGATCCATGCCTCTCTAGTTTAGAGGCAAGGATGCATGTTAGCCAGTGTCAAATGTACAAGTCCAGGTAGATGACATCAGTTGTTCTTCCCATATCCACCAATTCCACAGCCCTGTCATAGTATGCCACTAAATTTGTCAGGCACAGTTTGCTCTTAGTAAAGCCGTCTTGGCTGCCAACAATCACCCCCTTATTGTTCATGTGCCTTAACATAGTTTCCAGGAGGATCTGCTCCTATGATCTTGCCAAGCACTGAGGTGAGACTGACTGGACTGTAGTTCCTTGGGTCTTCCTGTTTTTTTTCCTTTTTAAAAATGAGGGATATATTTCTCCTTTTCCAGCCAGCAGGAACTTTATCAAACTGCCATGACTTCTCAAATATAATATATAATGGCTTGACAACTACATGTGCCAGTTCTCTCAGAACCTGCAGATATATCTTGTTAGGTCCCATGGACTTGTCCATCTTCAGATTCCTTAGATGATGCTGAACCTGATCTCCTACTTATTAATTCTCCCAGTCTCTGCCCTTGCCTTCAGCATCTTGGGTAGTGTCATGGGTTCAGCCATAGCAGTCATTTTTCTCCTTCTTGTAGCTGGTGCAGTGCTGTGTTTTGAGTTATGGGCTGGGAACAATTGCTTGATAGCGAGCATGTTTTGGGGGTGTTTTTGTTCAAGGTTTTATCTGAGCATGCGCTCCAGCCAGGTGGAGGAGGGGAGGCCAGAAGGAAGGAGAGACAGGACACCTGACCCAGGCTAGCCAATGAGGTATTCCATTCCATAGCATGTGATGCCCAAGAGGCATACTGGGAGAGAGAACAGGAGGGGTGGAGCTTGGAAGGGAAATGGAGGAGGGAGCATGCGGTGCTCGGCCGGGCAGGGTGGAGTGAGTTATGGGTCGGTGGCTGGTGGGGTGTTGTATTCTTTTCGCTTGTTATTGGCTGTATCATTATTATTGTGTTATGCCTTAGCTATTAAACCGTTCTTATCTCAATCCGTGGGGGCTACATTCCTTGGATTCTCCTTCCTAACTCTCTGGGAGTTGGGGGACTTGGTTTAAACCACGACAGGTAGTGTGGCTGAAGCTCTTGCAAAAAAGGCTTCTGTTTTGTTCTGGATGATGAGGTGTCCTGTCCCCTTCTGGAGAAGTCTCACATTTTAACTTGCCTTCCTGTTATCCCCAGTGTAGCTGCAGAAGTTTTTCTTGTTGCCCTTAATGTCATTATCCAGATAGAGTTCTGTCAGGGCTTTAGCTTTTCTAACCTGATCCTTGACTGTTCTGATTATTTCTCTGTATTCCTCACATGATACCTGCCTTTTTTTTCCACTCTCTGGAGGCCTCTATTTTATGCTGGATTTTGTCCCGGAACTTGTTGTCAAACCTTGCAGGCCTCTTAGCGTTCCTGCCTGACTTCCTCTTTGTTGGGATGCATTGCTCCTGAGCTTGGAGGAGGTGATCCTTGAATGTTAACCACCCCTGCTCTTCTCTTCCCTCCTGGGTTTTATGCCATGGCACTCCCCCAGGCAGATATCTCAAGAGGCCAAAGTCCATTCTCCTGAATTCCAGGGTAGTAAGCTTCCTGTGCACCCTCCTCATTGCCCCTAAGGATCTCAAATTCCACCATTCCATGGTCTTTGCAGCCAAGGCTGCCCTTGAACTTCATGTTCCCCAACATCTCCTCTCTGTTGGTGAGGACAAGGTCCAGAATAGAGCCTCTCCTCACTGGTTCCTCTATCATATGAAGAAGAATGTTATCACCAACACATTCCAGGAACCTCCTGGATATCTTGTGCCCTGCTGTGTTCTTTCCCAACAGTTACTGGGGTGATTGAACTCCTCCATGAGGACCAGGGCTAGTGAACATGAGGTCACATATACCTGCCTACAGAGGACCTCATCCACCTGTACTTCCTGATCAGGCGGCCCATAGCAGACTCCACAATAATGTCTCCTGGCCCTGTTCTTCCTAAATCCTGAGCTGTAAATACTCATTTGGTTTTTTATCCAGTCTCAGGTGGAGTTCTGTGCACTGCAGCTGGCAACTGACGTAGAGGGCGACACTCCCTCTTCATCTCCCAGGCTTTTCTTTACTGCAGAGCCTGTGTCCTTTCATTCCAATACTCCAGTTGTAGAAGGCATTCCACCATGGTATCAATGAGGTCATAGCCCTTCAGGTATGCACACACATCTAACTCCTCTTGCTTGTTTCCCATGCTACGTGTACTGGCATAAAGGCATTTGTGACCCCGCTGATGTTGGCTTATTGGCTGGAGTGGCTGTAAGTCCTTTGTGCTGCTCATCAGTGCTCCATTGCCAACTTGTGCTCCAGGCTCTGGGCATCTCCTTCTGGCATCAATGTCAGACTGATAGGAGAGGGATGGATTGAGGTTTCCTTCCCATGACAACTTCAGTTTAAAGCCTTCTTCAACACCTTGGCAAGACTGTGACTAAAGGCACCCTCCTCCATCATCAGACCAGGTTTCACTGAGTGAATCCCAAGGTCTAAGTATGGGACAATGGAGATAAACTCTCTAACTTGAGATAGTGAGGGTCGAGTTTAGAATATTTTAAAAACTGGTAGTCTGTCCTGGATCTTCCAACAATTACTGAAGTCAGGAATGATTTTTGAGTTTCTGTTCAGCTTAATCACATATTGATTTGAATCAGAGGTTCACCATCATAATAAAAAATAAGCAAATGAGACATTCCATCTGCCCAATAAAGAATTTAGAATCTATACCACAACGAGCATGATACAGAGAAAAATTTGACAAACTCGTGCAAAAAAAAGCCAGAAAACAAGACCAGCTGATATGCAGTCTGTTATCACTAGCTAGAAATAATTATCTAAGTAGAATATGAATGAGATCAGTAAAATATGAATTTTAGTCCTCTTATTTGCCACAAAAGTAAAAACCATGTGCAAGCACACTTTTAAATAAGCATAGTCTCAAAATTTAGTAAAAGATATTAAAGTTAACCAGATTGAACAAGCCCATTAACTGATTGTATCAAAACACATTAAAACTTCTTCCTTTAAGTATATTTTGTATTTCTTGACTTATTAATATTGCCAGTTGTCCTGTGAAATGCATTTTTCATAACACATTTCAAGACAGATAAATTTTGAGAAAAAGTGGTACTCAGATATTTCATATTCATTATTCTGACTTTTGCTAGTTCAGTATTTCTCTTTCTTAAGAATACTTTAATATAGACAAACTCTTTCATGGGAACTTAGAAAAGGAAACAAAATCATTTGTGTATAAAGTTTTAAAAAACACTGCATACATTACCAGGTTTGAAGTACAATTCAAAACTGTCTTAATAAGAAGATATTTCAGCCAATCTGGAGACTTAACATGTATCTTTTGACATAAAACATTGGATTTATGTTACAAGATTTAAGCTGCTTGCAAGTTAGACATTAGCTGAGTTTGTCAAATAAGCTTCTTTTATGGTTAATAGAGAGCCAAGTTCTAAAACAGTGTCTTGAGATGATATATAAAGAACAGAGATAGCAAGCTTAGTTAGCTTTAATATGGCTAAGTTCTCTGAAGCCATTAAATTGACACAAACTGACTGTTTCTTTTAAAAGCTAAAAAAAAAAAAAACAAACCCAAAACAACAACAACCAAAAACCCAAACCAAAACCAAACAAAAAACAGTGCAAAAAACCTACTGTCCTTTGTGAAACATGCTTGTCTCACTCTTCCACTTTTTCTACCCCTTACCTGCTTGAAATCTCACTTCTTAAATATACCACTATTTATTCTTGCTTTACTAGTATGACTTTACCTTGCATTTCTTCTGAACATATCATGAGCCAATATTTTACTCCAGAATCATCTATTACTTACTCATTCAAACTTTAACTTACTGAGAAAGGACCCCAGAAACTTCCAGTACCAAGAGTTACAGGATATTGTACCTAATACTTACAGGAAAGTGTAGAAATAGTGTGGCATTTCACGACACGGACTCAAGTTGATGCAGGGACTCAAATCCTCATTTTTTTTTTATCACCAAGCCCTTTTTATCCCCTTGTTCGGTACTTTCCCAACCTGCACATGCATACAACGTTCAGTCTCATTGGCCCCTGTAAAACTCTCCAGGTAAATAGTCCAATTACAATGTTGCAGACCCTCTCACAACCCCCACATCCTCTGGCCTCCAACTGAGATTCCAGACACAACTACGTCCTGGCCCATCCTCCCAAGGCCTGCTTTTTTACTTTCCCTGTCCTTCAACTTCCAACTCCTGCCCCCTGGGCTTGTCAAGCACCAAGACCTCAGAGCTCATTCCCAAACTCTTTTTTCATTCAAATCTTATTGCCTTCACTCCCCATAAAATAGTGTCTGTACTGCTCTGCACCAGTGCTATTAAATCCCACAGCCTTACATGCAGATCGCTGACAATTGCTATGGTGTAGGCCAGGACCAACCTATCAAGGACAAGTATGCTTGAAAATCAGTAACTCTCAGCTTTTTCCAAGTAGGATAAGGCCGTATAAGTAGGATCTTAAGTACTCCACAAATTAGTATTAAAAGCTGTCCCTCAGGCTTATGACACCATTCTACAGCACCTGTACATATTTCTTCTAACTTTTAGTGATGAAGTCATTGCAAGCTTGTAAAAGCCAACCCTACTTAGTGGCCTATCTGTGCCCTTAGAACTACATGGTGACTCAAGCAAGATGACACATATGCAAAGGAAATAATACATTAAACTGTTACTCTGAAATAATTATGATTTTGATTGTAGCTCTTGCCTATCCATCATATTCTTACACACTGGTAATTTCTGAGAGAGAGGTGCCAGGTGCAGCTGCAAGAGTAGTGAGACACTGGAACTTATTACTCAGAGAAGTGGTGGACATCACATCATGGGAAGTACTCTGAGTAAGGTTGGACAGGGGTCTGAGCAACCTGATCTAGAGAAAAGTGTCCTTGCCCATTGCAGAGGGGTTTGACTAGATGCTCTTTGAAGGTCCTTTCTGACCTAAACTACTCTATGATTCTGTTTCCATTGTGCCTAGAGACTGAGGCAGGCAAACAGGCAGAAGTAGGTACTTCAGAGATGTTTTGAGATATTGTTTTGAAAGACTGAAAGGGAGATACCCTTCCCGCACAGTTCCTTCTGTGGGCTTCCACCAAGAGTGATAAGACATTCAAGCCACAGGAACACAGTCACTGACTAGGAATGGGATGAAGAAGCAATCAAGCAGTGCCATGTATGATAAACCTCACAAAAAAAAAATCACAATAATGCATTAAGTGATTGAGTAGATCATCCAATTAAATAAGGAGAACCTGCTGCATATGCAAAAGACAAAGGAAAATGTAGCCGTGTGGCACTGAGTGGAAGAATCTCAGATTGTTAACCCTGAGTGTGACCAAGTTGCAAGAGATGCTTTCACAGTAATGATATTGCAGCTGCCTCAGAGTTACAGTCCTGCTGAATGACTGCTGTGCCTGACTAACTTCAAGAGGAAAATGTCTACATGACAGACAATCAGGTTACATGATAAGGGCTGTTCTTATAACCAATAAATCAGAGAGAACCTGGCAATTAGCCTTTGCCTACTTGAAGTTTAGGTACAAGAACGGATCACTTTCATCAAATGCATGCTCAGATATTTTCTTAGGTAAAAAAGGTCATTTCACTACTAGGATACTATATTTTAACTATCTATCTACTCTGCAACTCAAAGGAAGCCTAGAGAGATTGACTGCTTATTAGTCTTAACCTTGACAGTCATTTCAATAACTTTCCAAATAAAATGAAAATTGAACTTAGATTTCTTGCATATCATTAATTCAAAAAATGCATGACATTATTTTTTTTTTCACCATAGGTTAACATGTGCCTTTTGTCACATTTAATTTATCATTCTGTGACTGAAACCTTATTAAAAGTATTCACATTCTATATTTCCAGAAAGACAATTTTGATTCAATATCAACCTGACATGAATATGACCCATGTTAACTGTTTAAGACAAAGATGAAATTTAATTTCTGATAATGTAGCAAAAATCAAGAAAAATAGCAAAAGTCCCTCATGGTATACATTTTATTTCTCTAAATTAATAATAAAGGATTTTTTTATGTATACTAATTTTGTATCTTAAGAAGATTTGATGTGGCAGCTTGATACTGGAGGAAATTCGTATGTATCAGATAACTTTACTACTTAAGTTTAAAGTTTTACTTCAAAGATGTGAATATACGAAGATAGAAATGAGGAAGGGGAGTCTTGAAGTTGTTAAATAAGACACAATTGTGCCCAAATCCTTGTTTTGAAGGATAATAATTCAGGTTTCTATCTCTCTCACACATACACACAACCCTTTCTAATTTCTACTCAAAATCCATACATATTTCTATCCAAAGACAAAAGCAAGCATAGCTGTCACTTCTAATTAAATTTTAGAACCTCAAGTTAACTATTTGTGAATTTGATTTAGTTTTATTAGCACTGTTTTTGATAGATAAAGATTTATTCTTTGATATAACAGCAAATAGAAAAAAAAATGTCCACCAAAAATATCTTCAGGGAAAAAAAAGTTGCTACTTTTTTTTTTTTTTTCCTTTGGGATTATATTGTCAAAATGAAACACAGGGTTAGTATCTCCTATTTAGGTTGTATGGCTACATTACCAAGCACCTTTATTTCTTAGAATTCCTTCCTACAGTCATTAACACACTACACAGTATTCAGTAAAAGGAATCAAAGGTACCTGGCAGTTTTTCAGAACAGAATCATATAGAATATGCACTTCTCCAAAGCTGTGTTTCATTATTTTATCATATGTCCCTAAAGAAATAAAGTCTGGTTTGCAGTGTATTACTTTGCTCACTGAAGATCATATATAACATTGTGTAATCTATAACACATGGTTTGAATATGATTTCTAAGCAAGAAATGTAAAATGTAATGAAAATAAATGTTTTCTTATTTTGTTTTAAATCTTATCCAATATCACATTTTAGATTTCGCATTGTTGATGTCATATTCCATAGCAAGATAATTTAACAGTCTTAATTATGCAAACAAGTATTTGGCTGCTCCAATCACATGCAATTTCTAATCTGGAAAGTTTAAAAGGAAAATTTAAATAAATGGTATAAATAATAGTCTGGCACTGTTGAAATCAAAGAGACACAGCATAATTTTAGTGAATTTTAATATATTGAAATAATTCTCTACTGACTGTAGTTCGGATCCCAGATTCCAGGAGAGGGATCTATTCAGCAGCCTGAAATACTAAACTAAAACTTCCACTAATGAAGTAATAGCATGATAATGATAGTCTAGCCTTGTCATCTCAATCGCAGTTTTTTCCTGTATCTTTTTCTTTTTTTTTTCTTTTTTCCTTTCTTTAGCAAACTGCTTTATGTTTTACCTGACTGGAGAAATGAACGTACTTAAATTTCAAGGGATAAAATGTGTCTCGTGAATAGTGTCGTAATACATCTATCTGATCACATGCAGATATGTATGTCTACATTGTATCTAATTATGAAAACGTGACTGTTTTCTTATGATTTTCCAAGACATGACTCATCTCATCCTAAGTAGTTATGTATTTTTATAAAGATAAATCTTATGGCAAAAAGAATTGATTTAATCTCTGCTGTTTATTAAAGGAGCCTAAGGTGACTACTTATAAATGTAGACATTTTAAGCTCAGATGAGGTTAATTTCTCCTCAATGAGCTCAGTTCAATTACACAGACAAAGCTGTCAAATACCTCTATAAATGTCATAGTATCTCCTAGCCGACCTCCAGCTGGTGTTCCAGAGTAATGTAGATCTTCCATTAATCCTGAATACCCAAATGTATCTTAAATGGTATGATATTCCCTATGCTTAAACAAATGATCTGAACCTTACATGTGCATAGCGATTCATAATTTTATTTTCTTTATCCATTTCACAATTTTAAGTAAGCATCAAGGATGAGGGGGTCATTAAGAGCAGCCAACATGGTTTTACCAGGAGGAGGTCATGTTTGAACAACCTTACAGCCTTCTATGAGGAAGTAACTAGGTGTAAGGATGATGGCAGAGTGGTAGATGTGGTTTTTCTTGATTTCAGTAAGGCATTTGATACTGTCTCCCACAGCATCCTCATAGATAAGCTAAGGAAGTGTGGGCTCAATGATCAGGTAGTGAGGTGGATCAAGAACTGGTTGAAAGGAAGAAGGCAGAGAGTTGTGGTCAATGGGACAGAATCTAGCTGGAGGTCTGTGACTAGTAGAGTCCCTCAGGGGTCGGTGCTGGGACCGGTGCTGTTTAATATTTTCATCAACGACCTGGATGAGGGAACTGAGCGTACCCTCAGCAAGTTCGCTGATGACACTAAATTGGAAGACGTGGCTGGCACACCAGAAGGCTGTGTTGCCATTCAGCAAGACCTGGACAGCCTGGAGAGTTGGGTGGGGAGAAACGACCTCATCAATGTTTACAAATATTTAAAGGGTGGGTGTCAGAATGATGGAACTAGGTTTTTTTCAGTGATACCCAGTGATAGGACAAGGGGCAATGGGTGTAAACTGAAGCATAGGAGGTTCCACGTTAACATCAGGAAGAACTTCTTTACTGTGAGAGTGACAGAGCACTGGAACAGGTGGCCCACGGGGGTTGTGGAGTCTCCTACATCGGAGATATTCAAGGCTCTCCTGGACAAGTTCCTGTGTAATGTACTCTAGGTTTCCCTGCTCTTGCAGGGGGGTTGGACTAGATGATCTTTCGAGGTCCCTTCCAACCCTTGTGATTCTGTGATTAGCAACTGGATGTATTTTTTTTAGAAGGTGAAGACATCTCAGCTAGGTATAGTTAACCACAAAGAGCCTCAAAATAGCCTTGCTATGTAGCTGCCAACCATAAAATGAACGTAAAATTGGTATTACACAAAATAATGTGTTATTTGCATTTATTCTATCTAAATGGTAACATAAACCAGAGGCAATTTGAAAGATTATCTGTAACAAATAGAAGGAAATTCAAAGTGATGGTCTGTTATTCATAGTGGATATGGTAACACCTCTGACTATGTATGTACATCTGTATGTATGTATAATATATATAATATATATATAAAGGGGGTGTGTGCATACACATGCCTTTTTTATTTAGATATGGAATCATAGAATAACTTAGGTTGGAAAACATCCAGTTAGATCTGGTTGCTCAGACAGCCAGCTGAATATTGAAAAACTTCAGGAATAGGGATTTCACAAAGTCTCTGAGCAACCTGTTCCACTATATCACCACCATGGTATGAAATTTTAAAAAAGAAAATAAAAATCCTCCACTCAGAAATAGCTGTGTTCACAGCCTTTTGTCCTATCACTGCTGTTCTCATGGTGCACCTTTGAGAAGAATTTAGTTAATTTCAATGTTCTAGTCTTCTGCCAAAATGTGGAGACAGCCACAAAATCTCCTCTTAACCTTTTGTTTCTAAGGCTGAACAAAGACAGCTCTCTCAGTAGTAGTAACTATTGAGTTACTTAACATTTCTTGTGGTTGCAGATAGTAAGGTCAACCACTTCATGACAATTATTGTAGGGTGTTTCTCTCTATGTAACTTGAGGTGTTCTGATGAGCCTGGGATACTATAGAGCTTCCTTTGTTTGCAGCCTTTGGTTGATAAGCAGGCCAACTGGTTAGCAAAGTGAAAATATGTGCTCAATTTATTAGCCCAGTCAGTTTCCCTTAGCTGGTGTACAGTATAATTTCAACTGCAGAAAACAAAATTATAATAGATTGCTCTTCATCTGCATAACAGAATAGCAAAATGAATGGTTCAGTTTATTTCTTTTAACTTTAGAAATATATAATTAAAATCTATAAATCTGAATTAGTTACTATTGTATCCCCATATGGTAAGTGGCAAAAGCCACCTATGTTCAGAGTAAAATTCATCTGAATGTGACAGAATTATTGAAGAATAACATAATTTACTCTGGGGATTTTTTTTTTTCTGTTTGCTTAAAAAGGCTAGAGATGAGTTTCTGGATAGTGACTCTCCTTAACTTGTATATCTAGGATAAACCAGGTAGATCTAAATGCATTAAACTGAAACTAGAAATAAAGCACACTCTGCAAGGAAGAAACCACTTGATTTTGCTTTGTTTCCTTTCTTTGTGAGCTTATATAAAGACAGTGATTTACTACTGAAATAATTTATTGAAGTTTATAGCGAGGATTCTGTAAGACTAAATAATTGTTTTAATACAAAAACTAAAAATAATTGTATCTTCTGATATTTATATTTATCAGAAGCATTTTTTTTGGAATAAGCTCTTGTTACATTATCCTCATCATTTATTAAACCATCTAAACATTCATAAAGCTGGATATTCTGAAAAAAATGTTTATTATTTGTGTACAAATAAGTAGGCAGATATTTTTCTTTCCACCTCCATGAAGGGGCTATAATTATATTTTTCATTTTATTATTTAGACTTTGAATTAATGTCAAAGTTATGATGCATATCTGAATTACACCCACTCCCCTCCAAACCTTTCTAGTTTCATCACATTTATGGCTATACTGGCAGTGTGATCCAAATAAATACATGTGTCTTGGTTTGAGCAGTAGCAGTCATTTTTTCTCCTTCTTGTAGCTGGTGCAGTGCTGTGTTTTGACTTCTGGGCTGGGAACAGTTGCTTGATAGTGAGCATGTTTTGAGGTACTGCTCGGGTGTTTTTGTTCAGGGCCTTTTCTGAGCACGTGCTCTGCCGGGGAGGAGGGGAGGCCGGGAGGAAGGAGAGACAGGACACCTGACCCAGGCTAGCCAAAGAGGTATTCCATACCATAGCACGTCATGCCCAGGATGTAACTGGGAGTGCCGCGGCCAGGTGGAGGGGAGAAAACACCGATACGATGTAGGTTCACAAAATGCTCAATTTATTGATTACAAGGCTGCTCTTAATATACTGTCTTACACGCGATCACACATTACCTGATTGGCTGCTTTGCTTTGCCCACGAGGGATACACGCTCCCCTTTACCTCTCCTGATTGGTTTCACACCTTCGCTTCAGCTTAGCGTTACATCATGCTTCTGCAATTACTGGCATCCTGTTATTGCGTTCCTGTTTTGCTGATCTTGACACTTCTTCTTCTTTTAACCTGGGGTCATAAGTTCACTTTCTCACAGCTTGCTGTAGGCCTGTTCAAGCGCCCATGCTCGACCCCCAACATGGGAGAGAACCGGAAGGGCTGGAGCTCTGCGGGGGGATGGAGGAGGTATCGGTCAGTGCTTGGTCGGGCAGGGTGGGGTGAGTTATGGGTCGGTGGCTGGTGAGGTGTTGTATTCTCTTCGCTTGTTGCTTGCTTTATCATTATTACTTGTAGTAGCAGTAGCAGGAGTGATTTGTGTTATGCCTTAGCAATTAAACTGTTCTTATCTCAATCCGAGGGGGCCACATTCTTTGGATTCTCCTTCCTAACTCTCTGGGAGTTGGGGGAGCAAGGGGGGGAGTGAGTGAGCGAACTGTGCGGACTTGGTTTAAACCATGACAATATGTTAAGCCTTTTCTAATTTCTCAGTTTTCTTAAGGGAAAAAAAAAAGAATCCTGGTACTTGGTTATCCAGTGTCACTTCTAAAGATTTATTGTGGGTTTTTTTAGTTACCGTCTGAAGGTCAAAAGACACAAACATGACTAATACATTTTTCTAGTCTTAATATTACATTTTATCTGTGACTAAATGACAACTACATTTAGTTTCCTAATTTCAGGAGTACATGATCTAAAGTATGTTGAAATGGCTGGAAATCTTTTGAAATTACTGGAAATCTTACCATTGGCAACAATAGCTTTTGGATCAAGGACAGAGAAGTCTGAGCAGCTTCCTTTTCAAAAGCTCTGTGTGTCTGTGTATTCTTATTGATTTCAGGGGATTAAAAGGAAAATAAATGATCAATCTTGTCTAAATGTAGCAAATAAAAAAAAAAAACAAATACATCTGAGAGGGAGTTCAATGTTGACCTCTTTTTGAGCAATCTTATGTTCTTTGTTTCTTTGTCACTGTTCTTTGAAGTTATTTGCATACATTTATTCTCCTTTTCCCCGAGCATCATGTAAGCAAATGAAAAGTAGTGATATGGAAGCACAAGCAAAAGAAGAACTGATCTATCAGCAGCCATCTAGGACTTTGTCGTGGTTTAAACTAAATCTGCACAGTTCCCCCTTTGTTTCCCCTCCCCCCCCTCACCTTCCCACTCCCGGAGGGATGGGAAGGAGAGCCAGAGGAATACAACTCCCACAGATCGAGGTAAAATCAGTCCAGCAATCAAGGTGTAACAGAAATAACTACCAGTACCAATAACAAATCGATGTTAGAGGAAATAAACAGGAAGAGAGAATACGATACCACCTGCCGACACTAGCCGAGCCCGGAAGAGAGAGAGAGCTTTCCCCCTCCCCTCCTGACTATCTTCCAGTTCCCTCTCCGAGCCCAGCCCGGTGTGTTAACCCCTTCCCTCCTGGCCAGCTTCCAGTCCCCTCCCCGAGCAGGACGTGCTGTGGTATGGAATACCTCCCCGACTAGCCCAGACCAAGCGCCCTATCTCTCCCTCCTCCCTGGCAGAGCATGAGCTACTGCTGAACCCATGACAGTATCCACCCCTTATTCCATACCATTCACGTCATGCTCAGATCCCACATTTTCAATATACCACCATATAGATACATATATATATATATATATCTGCGTACACCCAGACAGATAGAAAGAAATCATTTCTTAATACATGGACCAATCCCTATAATGCAATTGAGTCCATTTGGTCCATGATGTTAAGTTTGTAATAGTCTTTTGTAGCAGGAAAGTCTGTGTGCAGTGCTGGATTGTTGCCTGCCGATGTTGATCATCCCTTTACTGCAGAACTCATCTGGTTCTATCAAAGTTCATTCTCTGTTGGGACGATGGTTAGAGGGAAGTCAGGGCCAGTCGCTGGTGACCTGAAGACATCTAGTTGATGGACTATAAAAATATTACACAGCAAGCAACAACGTATAATTAAGTTCATTGGCTGTTTTTCCCTAAAATCAAATCCCCTTGAGGTATACATCGGACTTCCCCATCTTCCTGCATTACCCACCAAGTATATCCGGGTCCTTGAGCAAAAGCAATCCCATGAGTGGGTTTGCCTTGGCCTGAAACAGGAGCAACCCAGACTGTCTTCCCTAGCAAATTTCTCATGTGCATTACAGGAACCTTGTCCCCCTCTACAATATGTAAAAGTTCTGACTGGGCTGGGCCAGCCCTGTTAGCAGATCCTCTGGTGTTGACCAACCAGGTGGCCTTTGGTAAATGTGTATCCCAATGCTTGAAAGTTCCCCCACCCATTGCTCTCAGTGTAGTTTTTAACAGCCCATTGTACCGTTCAATTTTCCCAGAGGCTGGTGCATGGTAGGGGATGTGATATACCCACTCAATGCCATGTTCTTTGGCCCAAGTGCCTATAAGGTTGTTCCGAAAATGAGTGCCATTGTCTGACTCAATTCTCTCTGGGGTGCCACGTCGCCACAAAATCTGGTTCTCAAGGCCCAGGATAGTGTTCTGGGCAGTGGCATGGGGCACAGCATATGTTTCCAGCCATCCTGTGGTTGTTTCCACCATGGTAAGCACATAGCGCTTGCCTTGGCGGGTTGGTGGGAGTGTGATATAGTCAATTTGCCAGGCCTCCCCATATTTATACTTCAGCCATCGTCCTCCATACCAAAGAGGTTTTAACCGTTTAGCTTGTTTAATTGCAGCACATGTCTCACACTCATGAATAACCTGGGCGATAGTGTCCATTGTTAAGTCCACCCCTCGATCACGAGCCCATTTGTACGTTGCGTCTCTGCCCTGATGGCCTGAAGTGTCGTGGGCCCACCGGGCCAAAAATAATTCGCCTTTATGTTGCCAATCTAAGTCCATCTGAGCCACTTCAATCTTAGCAGCTTTATCCACTTGTTGGTTATTGTGGTGTTCCTCAGTGGCCCGACTCTTAGGTATGTGGGTATCTACATGGCGTACCCTCACCACCAGCTTCTGCACCCGGGCAGCGATATCTTGCCATAATGCAGCAGCCCAGATGGGTTTACCTCTGCGTTGCCAGTTGCTCTGCTTCCATTGCTGCAACCACCCCCACAGGGCATTTTCCACCATCCATGAGTCAGTATAGAGATAAAGTACTGGCCACCTTTCTTGCTCAGCAATGTCCAGGGCCAGCTGGATGGCTTTCACCTCGGCAAACTGACTCGATTCACCCTCTCCTTCAGCAGTTTCAGCAACTTGTCGCTGAGGACTCCATACAGCTGCCAAAAGCCGCCTCCAAAGACTGAAGGACTTTTTCTGTCTTGCAATTGCTTTGTCAATTCCCCCTTCTCTAGCAAGTGACCCCAGCTGCTTGGCTTCTGTACCTGCTAGTTCGTGACCATCGGCCCCATTATCCCAACATTGGAGCAGCCAGGTGATGATGTGCTCCCCTGATTGACGGGTGAAATCTTTTCGCATATTCCGCATCTCAGTTGAGGTCCAAGTTCGAGAGTCACCTCTTCTTCTTCGTCGTGTGATGATGACCCCTGATCAGATACTAGACCAGGTAGTGGATGCATAGTTTCTTCATCCTGCCTCTTCCTTCTTGCCTCCTTTCTGTTTTTTCTCTTGTGTACAGGAGCAACCGATATTGGTACGAATTGGTCCTCTAGTTCAGATGCAGTGATTATCACTGTAGTTTGAGTAGCAACTGTACTTGTTGCTGGGGTAGCTGCACTACCTGTCACAGTCGAGGGCTGAATAGCCGCTGTACTCATTACTGGGGTAGCTGCACTGTCTGTCACAGCTGAAGTTTGGGTAGCAACTGTACTTGCAGCTGGGGATGGTGTAGCTGCTGTACTGGAAGTTGGAACAGCTATGCTGACTTCTGAGTTGCTCTCAGATCCAGGGACATTTTTTTTCCTTTTGAAGGTGTTGGATAGTGTCGATCAAGGCCTTATAAGCATAGGCCAAGCCCCAGCACGTTGCTGTAATTTGTCCATCTCTGGTATGGCCAGGACAACAACACACCTCATTTAGGAGTTTTACTAATTCTTCGGGATTCTTCACTTGTTCGGGAGTAAAATTCCAAAGTACTGGAGGGGCCCACTGACCTAGATGCTTGCCCATACTATCCCACACACCCTGCCACTCATGACTGTCCAGCCTCTGGGAAGATCTCCTTGTCCTCCTATGTCGTCGTTTAACCCCCATACAGGACCAGACCTGACTCCGCTTAACTCTTGAAATCAGATGAAATCACTGTGAGCAAAACACACTCTGTATGCGTGCTACTATGGTGATCCCCATCACAATCAGCATACAAGTCTCAACAGTATTAAAAGGCCATTCAAAAACTTCAAAACCCTCAAATGATGTTGTAGACCATCTGGAGAGAACACTGGGAGGATAGAAGAATGTCTCCTTCACAGGTTGACCACCCGAGAAGGTGAAAAAAGATGTGAAATTGCTAAGCACTTCTATTATATACCTCCCAAAATATAAAGTTGGTGACCATACCGGGAGCATAAACCAGATCAGTTTCATGATCAATGCTTCTATTGTATTACAAGTCATTAGCATAAAGTACAATGAGACCAGAACCTTAGCCCAAACACCATACTTGATAAACACTAACACAGCTAATATATATGAAAAGTAATTGGTAAAATCCTGAAACTGTGAGATCAAGAGAAAAAACTGTGAGAGCCAATAAAACAGCATTGTGACAAATGACTATAAATCCTGTCAGATTTGTTGTTATTTCGTGGGCTTGCAGCCCCACGTTGGGCGCCAAAAACTGTCGTGGTTTAAACTAAATCTGCACAGTTCCCCCTTTGTTTCCCCTCCCCCCCTCACCTTCCCACTCCCGGAGGGATGGGAAGGAGAGCCGGAGGAATACAACTCCCACGGATTGAGGTAAAATCAGTCCAGCAATCAAGGTATAACAGAAATAACTACCAGTACCAATAACAAATCAATGTTAGAGGAAATAAACAGGGAGAGAGAATACGATACCACCCGCCGACACGAGCCCAGCCCAGAAGAGAGAGAGAGCTTCCCCCCTCCCCTCCTGGCCATCTTCCAGTTCCCTCTCCGAGCCCAGCCCGGCGTGTTAACCCCTTTTCCTCCCGGCCAGCGTCCAGTCCCCTCCCCGAGCAGGACGTGCTGTGGTATGGAATACCTCCCAGACTAGCCCAGACCAGGCGCCGTATCTCTCCCTCGTCCCTGGCAGAGCATGAGCTACTGCTGAACCCATGGCAGACTTTAATACTTTTTCCTTCAAAAAACTAACAAACAGATGACAACTTCATAGAAAGAAGAAAAAAACTCTATGAAAACTTCATGGTAGCAGCTGTAGACACTGTCAGGTATAGGAAACCTTCTATCTTATAACTTGCCATACTGAATTTTATGGATTTTTACATAATTATACAAGAAGTAGGCTCTGCAGCTGAAACACATTTCTCTGCATAGATATAAATTCTGTTGAAATAAATATTTACAGAAAATATTAGGTGTATTTTTTTATGCTCAGTTTTTGACATCACCACTGACATCAGCTATCCATGAATTTTATACAGATCCATATCCCTGGGCTTTTATGATCAAAATCTCACTGAAGTCTCACTTAAGAAATCTGGAACAGCAAAGGTTTTGGAACTTCCACTTTAAAGCTCTCCATATCCCCATGCTCCTAGTTGTCCCTCAACAAAAAAATTTTTCTCTGCACACTTTTTGAGGTTTTTAACTATACTAAAGATGGTTATATGTGTCATCTTGATGAGATAGTAGAAGAAGGTCAGAAAATCTTACTATTTTGTTATTACAATTTTTTAAACCTAGTCATGTTTCAGGATGAAGCTTCAGGATGAAGCAGATGAGACAGTCCAGCTATGAGTATTTATCCAAAGCAAGAGGCTGTCCCATCACTTTGTTCAGCTTTTCTCTCTCAATGTTCAACTTATCTGTGATGTTTATCTTGAGCCAGTCAGCTGCTCATCCAATTTCTTTAATGAACTATTTCAGCTCATTCAACCACAGAAAAAAATGCAACACAGGAGAAAAAATAGCCCAAAATCAGAAATAGATTTTTGACTGTGTTGAGAGGCATAATGCTTCACCCAAGTCTAAGGAGAGATGGAGTACACAAAAGAGAGGGCACAATATGCTTGATCATGCAGCTAGGAACAAGGAGGAAAAGAAAATGAGTAGATCTTCTTTGAAACTGACTTCTGAATTCAGCATGGGTACTCTGGAAAATTTCCCTGAGACTAATTTTAGCTACTTTTTTTATTCTACTATTGCTTCACTGCAGCAAAAGAGAAGTATGTTATAAGTAATAATTTTTGTCCATTAGTGAATTAAATTAAAACCCCACACAGTACAGAAGGCAAAAGAAAAGGAAATGGAAATTAATTAACTGTGGTCCAGAATGTACACCAATAGAGAAAAGAATCGTTGGGAACAGACTAGCTTCCGCTTTTCTGAGGTATTCGTGATTTAGTCAAAGCCGTGCAAGTTCTGACATTTTGACCCAGTGTATTACAGTCACTCAGTGAGTGCATTGGGTAAAGTAAGGAAGACCAAGATAAAGAGAAAATTTCTAAGATAATAAGGAAATCAATTATTAAGAGATACAGGATCAGGAAGGAGAGGGACTACAGCTTGGTCTTGGGAAGTATCTTTTAAATAATTAATACAGCCACAGAAGCTAGGAGAAAACAGATTATTCACTGAGACAAAAAGGTGTGAGACACTGTCACTTCAGACTAATGCAGAGGGAGAGTGCGGAGAATGAAAAACCTGAAATTCAGAGATGCACAAAGCAGATTAGCAGATTAGTTTGGAGTAGGAGGAGGGGAAAGAATAGCTAGAGCATGGGGGACATCTAAGTGTATTTTTTAAGCTGTCAAAGTCTGATGACACTGTCAGTCTGATGCTTACATTCTGCTTTTTGAGACAGAGATCTAAGCTCTACCTATAAACTCTGTCTACTTTTAAGATCTGTTCATACACTGACAATAACTAAAATGTATTATCTGGCAGTGTTTCCACTAGGTCAGATGTGGTTCAAAGGAAATGACAGAGGAACTGGTTGGAGCAACTTGACAGGGTACTGAATGAACTATGAGCTGCCTAAATAAGGGTTTTGCCTGTGCTCTGGACATAAACTCCCATCGATCATGTATATTATAAGATACATATATGCTTTATTTCAGTGGACAGTTTTCTTGTAACTCTAGAGGTCATTAGAGGACATGTCATAGGACAAGTCAAGTGTGTGACCTGCTGGTGGGTAAGTGCAGCTGTAGTACTAGGTGATGTTATGCACACAAAACTGAATTGATCTGGTGAGAGGTGAAGTCAGGATCATGATCAGCCTTGTGGTTAGAAGTCTGTTAAAAAAATAAAGGCAAAGGGGAGGGAAGGGAGAGGAACGGAAAGGGGAGGAAAGGAAAGGAAAGGAAAGGAAAGGAAAGGAAAGGAAAGGAAAGGAAAGGAAAGGAAAGGAAAGGAAAGGAAAGGAAAGGAAAGGAAAGGAAAGGAAAGGAAAGGAAAGGAAAGGAAAGGAAAGGAAAGGAAAGGAAAGGAAAGGAAAGGAAAGGAAAGGAAAGGAAAGGAAAGGAAAGGAAAGGAAAGGAAAGAAGAAAAGGAAGGCACTCACCAAGACGAAAGGGGATGATCTCATCTGATCCTCATTTATTTTGTCTTTTTTTTTCATTGATTGGTTCTTACCTGGGTTTCACTAAGAATATTTCCCAGCTATTCAGGATGGCTGGGATTCCATAGAATACCTTTCTTGTTCATTATCACAGTCTTGTGATATCATGCAGATTTTACTACTCACATTTGGTTCTCTGTATGCCGACTCTTCCTCTATACCACAGGTTTCCCTTTTCTGCTTTTCAGTTACACATTATGCATACATTTATGTTTAACTGTGTCATAAAGTACTTACTGCTGGTTATGCAATCAGTAATTTTACAGTGATGAAAAACACTTATTTTATACATAGTATAAATATAGTATAGATATATAGCATGGTATTAATATGTTATATGCATTATTGTGTTTCTGACTGTGTTGAAGACCAGAAAGTAATGAGAGAGAAAATGTAAAGGAGAATTCTTCTCCTTGATCCCCTCCTTGCAGACTGAATACAAAGTTTATTCCACCTGTATTTAGGTTCAAGATTATATGAGGTTAACTCAATCACTTTGCAGATGAAACCAAGCTGGGTGGGACTGTTCATCTGCTAGAGGGTAGAAAGGCTCTACAGTATAGGCCAACCATATACTGGGCTGCATCAGAAAAAGCGTGACCAGCAGGTTGAAGGAGACGATCTCTCATGAGACCTCACCTGGAGTATTGTGTGCATTTCTGGTGTCCTCAGCATAAAAAGGACATGGAATTGTTGGAACAAGTCCAGAGGAGGGCCACAAGGATAATCAGGGGACTGGAGCACCTCCTGTATGAAAAGAAGCTGAGAAAGTCGGGGCTGTTTGGCCTGGAGAAGACAAGGCTGTGTGGAGACCTCATAGCAGCCTTCCAGTATCTGAAGAGGACCTATAAGGATGCTGGGGATTGACTCTTCATTAGGGACTGTAGTGACAGGACAAGGGGTAATGAGTTCAAACTAAAGCAGGGAAGTTTAGATTGGATATAAGGAAGAAGTTCTTTATTGTGAGGGTGGAGAGGCACTGGAGTGGGTTGCCCAGGAAAGCTGTGAATGCTCCATCCCTGGCAGTGTTTAAAGCCAGGTTGGACAGAGCCTTGAGTGAGGTTCCCTGCCCATGGCCAGGTGGGTTGGAACTAGATGATCTTAAGGTTATTTCCAACCCTTACCATTCTGTGATTCTGCGATACAAAGGGGTCTGAACAGGCTGGATCAGTGGGCCGAAGCAAATGGCATGAAGTTCAACAAGGCTCAGTGCCGGGTCACAGCAGCCCCATGAAATGCTACAGGCTTAGGGAAGAGTATCTGGAAAGCTGCATGCTGGAAAAAGACCGGAAAGTGTTTGACAGTTGGCTGAATTTGAACTGACAGTGTCCCCACGTGGCCAGGATGGTCAACAGCATTCTGGCTTGTTGCAGAGTGTCGCCAGCAGGACTAGGGATGTGATTGAGTCTCCATCCCCGGAGTTATTCAAAAGACATGTAGGTATGCTGTTTAGGGACATGGTTTAGTGGTGGACTTAGCAGTGTTAGGTTAACAGTTGGACTTAATGATCTTAAGGATCTTTTCCAGCCTGAATGATTCTATTTGTCTGTGATTTATACTAACATCTTTAGAAAAGGAGAAGGGCTTCCTGATGGAAAACAACAGATCTTTATTCTTATCTCATCCATCACTGGTTTGTCAAAGAACAAATCATACATTAGGTCTTTCTTAGATCAGAGCATCACTTATGGATGTTACATATTCTGATTGTCACACAAAAGTTTGGCAGGACAGTGACACGAGGTACAATGTAGCTTGGTTTCTATATAGCTGCTTTATACTGTTACATTTCTTTATCATAAAAATCAATTTATGGCTTTATGATCTCATTTTCCTCTGGGTTTAATGACATTTTCTGAAATGTTATTAAGGAAAGCTTGTGAAAACCTTCCTTCAGGAACATTCTTTAAAAATAAACAGTATTTAAGCTGTACAAAAAGACTGTGTTTGTTGGATTAAAAAAAAAAAAGAGAAAAAAGAAGACATTTGAAAACCATAAAACTTGAAGGACAATGTGGAATACATTAATGTGTGAGCACCAAAATATGAAAGAAAAAATAAAAATTTGAAAGTTTGGTAGTGACTGCTTTCAACATTCTCCTAGATTTGCTACCAGAACTGATAGTTCTTATAATGAGTGAGCTAGAGGAAAAGTAAATATATTAAGTAAGTTAGTAATAAAAAAACTTTAGTTTCCATAATAAAAAAGTCTGGCATGCAAATGATTTATTTTAATAAACCAACTGTAAATCTCATGTTCAGCTACAGTGATGAGTAAATTGGCATGTATACTAGGACTTAGAACAACTGACAACAACTGCAAGTAATTTTGTGTAATGGAGAAAAAAAAGCAACTTAATAGAACATTGCCATACAATCCATGTTTCTCACATTTGGACAAGAAAAAGGAACCATGAACCTATGACAATATTTCATTCTCTTGACACTTCCCAACACCCTAAGTGTATTCATATGAGCTGTATCATAATATGCTGCTTTATTCTTTAAATGAGAATTCAAACCACATTTTAACATCTATTTTTTCAACATGTATCCCTGATTCATGTGTGGGATTTTTTTTTTTTTACTTTTCCATGCCAAGATGATTTATTTGTTTGCTTGTTTGTTTGTGTTATTAAACTGGAATTAGTCATTGCTAGAAAACTAAAGAGCAAACGTAGCAAAAAGGAGACCTAAAGTAGGCGGTAGTTTAAGGGGTAATCAATGTCTTCAAAATGTATGGCAATTTACCTTTCAGGCTGTGTTATCTTCACAGCCTCACAGCTCTGCTAGAATTGGAAGTTAAATGCAGGGTTAGTGTCATGGTTTGAGCATGTTTTGAGGGTGTTTTTATTCAAGGCTTTTTCCAGCCAGGGGGAGTCTGGGAGGAAGGAGAGACAGGACACCTGACCCAGGCTAGCCAATGAGGTATTCCATACCATAGCACGTGATGCCCAGGATGCATACTGGGAAGAGAAGGCTGGAGGGGTAGAGCTGTGGAGGAAAATGGAGGAGGGAGCACATGGTGCTCGGCCAGGCAGGGTGGAGTGAGTTATGGGTCGGTGGCTGGTGGGGTGTTGTATTCTTTTCACTTGCTGTTTGCTGTATCATTATTATTTGTAGTAGTGAATGGCAGTAGGGGTTTTGTGTTATGCCTTAGCAATTAAACCGTTCTTATCTCAATCCATGGGGGCTACATTCTTTGGATTCTCCTTCCTAACTCTCCGGGAGTTGGGGGACTTGGTTTAAACCACGACATTTTTTGGCGCCCAACGTGGGGCCCGAGGGATTGAGATAAGAACAGATCTGAGCGGATTTATGGTCTCTTGTCACAATGCTGATTTATTGGCTCTTAGAGGTTTTTCTCTGGATCTCTCTGTTTCGGGATTTTGCCGGGTACTTTGTGTATGGATTGGATGTGTTTGTGTTTGTGTCGGAGGCTTGTAATACGGTGGGGCTCCGGCAGCAGGGGGGGATGGACGTGGCCGTGGACTTGGACTTGTACCAGGCCGTCCCGCTGCTCTTCACCGTCCTTGTCCTTATCCTCGTCGTCGTCTGTGTGGAGCTGCATGAAGCCAGGAAGGAGCGGCCCCGGGAGCTGCCGGCAGCTGAGGCTGCCAGGGAGAGCGGCACGGGGAGCCAAACGGCTGTGGCAGAGCAGCGGGAGCAGGCGGGGGAGGAGCGGAGCAGGGCGGTAGCTGAGCAGGGGGATCAGGCAGGGGGGGGGGGTGAGTCCTGCGGCCGTTCCCGACCCTCCGACGGCCGAGAGTGTGCCCCGGAAGTCACCCGCCGACCCCCAGCAGGATGCAGGAGACTACGCAGCACTTCCCAGCAAGGCAGTGGAGGAACCGAGTCCTGCCGCCGTTCCGAACCCCACAGCGTCCGAGAATATTCCCCGGAAGTCACCCGCCGAGCCCCAGCAGGATACAGGAGACCACGCAGCACTTCCCAGCAAGGCAGAGGAGGAAGATCTGGACTCGGGAGAAGAGAAGCTGATAGTGGGAGAGCTGGCAAGCACGGCAGCTACATCAGCCCCAGTGACAAGTGCAGCAGCATCATTTGAGAGTTCTGACAGTTATGAATGGCTTTTGGGTGCCCTTGGGACCTGCCTGCTGATTGTGATGGTTTTCGGCATGGTGGCACACACACAGAGTGTGTTCTACCCACGGCCATTTTGTCTGATCCCAAAAGTTAAGCAGAGTCAGGTCTGGGTCTTGTCTAAGTTTAGACAAGTACATAGGAGCACCAGTAGACTGTTCCCAAGGCTGGACAGTCATGAGTGGCAGGGCATGTGGGACAGTATGGCCAGGTATCTGATCCACTGGGCCCCTCCAGTGCTTTGGAAGCATTGGAGGTGGAAGGCAGCTGTATGGAGTCCCCAGCAGCAAGCTGTAGAACTGCTGAAGGGGACGGTGAATGATTTTGAGCCTGGTGGGCCCAGATACTTCAGGCCATCAGTCCAGAGATGCAACATAGAGATGTCTCATGATCGAGGGGTGGACTTAAGAGTGATTGTGTATTGGAAATGTGAGATCTGGGCATGACGTGAATGGTATGGAATAAGGGGTGGATAATGTCATGGTTTGAGCATGTTTTGAGGGTGTTTTTGTTCAAGGTTTTTTCCAGCCAGGGGGAGTCTGGGAGGAAGGAGAGACAGGACACCTGACCCAGGCTAGCCAATGAGGTATTCCATACCATAGCACGTGATGCCCAGGATGCATACTGGGAAGAGAAGGCTGGAGGGGTAGAGCTGTGGAGGAAAATGGAGGAGGGAGCACATGGTGCTCGGCCAGGCAGGGTGGAGTGAGTTATGGGTCGGTGGCTGGTGGGGTGTTGTATTCTTTTCACTTGCTGTTTGCTGTATCATTATTATTTGTAGTAGTGAATGGCAGTAGGGGTTTTGTGTTATGCTTTAGCAATTAAACCGTTCTTATCTCAATCCATGGGGGCTACATTCTTTGGATTCTCCTTCCTAACTCTCCGGGAGTTGTGGGACTTGGTTTAAACCACGACAGTTAGAAACTAACAAAAGATAATGCAACTGGATGAGGCTTTAGGAATATATTTCAGACAATAAAAAGAAGTTTATAAAAGGTGGAAGCGAAGACAGACGGCCTGGGAAAAATACAGGGACATTGTCCAGGAAACTAGGGATCAGGTCAGGAAACTAAAGGCCCAGTTAGAAGCAAGTCTGGCCAGGGATGTGAAAGATAACAGGAAGGGCTTCTATAGGTATATTGCAAAAAAAAGACAGACTAGGGATAATGTAGGCCCTTTCCAGAAGGAAGCAGGAGAACTGGGTACCCTGGATTTGGAGAAGGATGATGTTCTCAATAACTTATGTGCCTCTGTCTTCACAGGCAAAGGCTCTGACCATGATGCTCAGGTCTTGGAAGACAAATGCAGTGACTGTGAGAATGAAGACCCTAGGCCTACTGTAGGAGAGGATGAGGCTCGAGATCATTTTAGGTACCTGCATGTGCACAAGTCCATGGGACGTGATGAAATCCATCTGAGGGTCATGAGGGACCTGACAAATACAGCTGCTAAGCCACAATCCATCATATTTGAAGTATCATGGCAATCAGGTGAAGTTCCTGATGACTGAAAAAAGTGAAATATAACCTCCCTTTTCAAGAAGTGGAAAATGAATGACCTGGGGAACTACAAGCAAGTTAGTCTCACCTCTGTGCCTGGCAAAATCTTGGAGCAGATTCTCCTGGAAGGCATGATAAGACACATGAAAAACAAGGTGCTTGGTGACAGCTAGCATGGCTTCACTAAGGGAAAATCCTGCCTGACCAGTTTGGTGGCCTTCTATGATGGGGCTACAGAACAGATGGGTAGGGGTAAAGCAGTTGATGTCATCTACTTGGACTTGTGCAAAGAGTTCAACACTGTCCCACACAACATCCTTGTCTCTGAATTGGAGAGACATCAATTCAATAGATAGACCACTCAGTGGATAAAGAACTGGCTGGCTGGGCACATACAAAGATTTGCAGTCAATGGCTCAATGCCAGGATGGAGAGCAATGATGAGTGGTGTTCCTCAGGGGTCTGTGTTGGGACCAGTCTTGTTCAACATCTTTGTTAGAGACATGGACAATACGACTGAATGCACTCTCAGCAAATTTGCTGATGACACCAAGCTGTGTGGTTCAGTTGATACGCTGGAGGGAAGGAATGCCATCCAGAGGGACCTTGACAAGCTTGTGAGGTGGGCTGATGCCAACCTTATGAAGTAGTGCAAGGCCTTAAACCTGACTTGAAGCAATCTCAGGCACAGCTACAGGTTGGGCAGAGAAGAGATTGAGAGCAGCCCTGCAGAGAAGGTCTTGGGGGTGTTGCTGGATGAAAAACTGAACATGAGCTGGCAGTGTGTGCTCACAGCCCAGAAAGCCATCCGTATCCTGGGCTGCATCAAAAGGAACATGACCAGCAGGTCGACAGAGGTGATCCTGTCCCTCTACTCTGCTCTTGTGACACCTCACTTGGAGTATTGTGTGCAGTTCTGGTATCTTCAACATAAAAAGGACATGGAACTGTTGGAACAAGTCCAGGGGCGGGTCACAAGGATGAGGAGAAGGCTGAAGGACCTCCAATATGAAGACAGGCTGAGAAAGTTGGGGCTGTTCAGCTTGGAGAAGAGAAGGCTGCATGGAGACCTCATAGCACCATCCTACATTAGCGATAGGACAAGGGGTAATGGCTTTAAACTTTAACAGGGAAAGCTCACTTTAGATATAAGGAAGTTCTTTACTGCGAGGGTGGTGAGACCCTGGAACAGGTTGCCCAAAGAAGTTGTGAATGCTCCAAACCTGCAGTGTTCAAGGACAGGTTGGAGAGAGCCTACAGGGATGCTGGGGAGGGACTATTCATTAGGGACTGTAGTGACAGGACAAGGGGTAATGGGTTGAAACTTAAACAGCAGAGGTTTAGACTGGATATAAGGAAGAAATTCTTTACTGTTATGGTGGTGAGGTACTGGAATGGGTTGCCCATGGAGGTTGTGAATGCTCCATCCCTGGCAGTGTTCAAGACCAGGTCGGATGAAGCCTTGGGTGGCATGGTTTAGTGTGAGGTGTCCCTGCCCATGCCAGGGGTGTTGGAACTAGATGATCTTGAGGTCCTTTCCAATCCTAACTATTCTATGATTCTATGATTCAGTGACATGGTCTTGTGGAATATGTCCCTGCTCATGGCAGGGTGTTGGAACTGGGTGATCTTAATGTCCTTCCTAAACCTAACCATTGTGTGATTCTATGATACTGTGATTCTATATTAATTTTTTTTTTAGTCTCTTCCACTTACATTAATCTAAAAGGGTTATGACCTGAAGGTATGAGCCAATCTGCCCTTCTTATGCGACTATGTTGTACCGCAGCTTGGTAAATGTCTGCATGGATAGATAGGTTTTCTGTCTTTTTCTCTCTCTCTATTGTCTGGAGAGGAATAGCCACCTCAGGGGCCCCTTCATTCTACTTAAATTAGACAACTACCTTGAAACAGGGTAAATTGTTCATTGGTGGTGTATTGACTGCAGAAAGAATTGTGGTTCATTAGTTGTGTGCAAACAACTGAAACAAGGATTTAAGTTATTTCTGCTTTAAAAATCTGATGCCTCTATCAGAACTGTAGAGGGAATGTCAATAAGGAGACTTCAGCACTATACCTTTCAGCATCTGAAAACAGGTGTGCTAAATCTCAGGCTTTCTTGAACCAACTTTCTAAAGCTCAGGGTCAAGCTTAAGCTGGATGCTGAAGTAAAACATATCAGATATTACTCTGAAAGTATTCCTCCTTTATTGTTTCTAATATTCATTATCTGACTTCACAGCACAAAAATTATCTTTCCTCTTTTGCTAGAGCTTCTGCTTAAAAAAATCAGATATGTAGCTTAGGGATGTTAAGAGCAGCCCCTGCTCCAGCTGGTCCATCCCAGAACACCTCCTGCCCAGCTGCTGGAGTCCAGGCTGGTGTGTACACACACGCACAAACACCCACATACACAAACACAAACGACATGGCCAGTTACACAGACAGCCTCAGTCCAGGTGCTATGTCCAGTAGCACCCACATTCAGGACTCACACCAGACTCAGCACAGCCAACCACATCCCCTCCTCCTCTTCAGCTGGCAGAGGCACAAGATCACTAGTGCAGCTCATACACCACACTCCCCAGGTTCACATACACATTTACAAATCCTCTGTGCACAAGCATGGCCCCTGTGCCTTCCCAGAATCCCCACTCAGAACCCCTGGCCAGGCTTTTGAGACACAGTGGCAGCTATTCCTGCCCCATTGGCTGGAGGCTGAAGTCCTCACTGGCTCCAGTATCTGACACCATAGGCCATGGGTGGACCACCAGCCCCTATCTGACCCCAGGAGTTGGCATGCAGTCACCTCATGGTCGTCTCCCAGTAGCTGGCACTGAGCCCTTGCAGACACATGGAATAGGAAGAGAGATTACACTGAAAAATAACCATAAGAAAATTTAATAAGATAAGACAAACTGCAGTGATAAAGCACAGGGCTCAGTGAACTAACCTGCCTTATTTTTCAGACAGCTGATGTCTCTTTTTTTGCATTTTCTATTTGCACTTCTTCGTTCTTTCTGCTCTCCCTTTTCCTCTATGTTCCCCCATGGGTCTGTACAGCTGTTTCAATGTTGGGTCTCCCCCTGTTTGCATTCACCAATTGCAAAGTCTAGGTTTATCTTCCTGGAACTGGTGCCTGTGGTTTCTTGATAGCCCATCAATGATTGTGAGGGACAAAATTTAGGTCTTTCCTCCACGTGTGTTTTGTCAGGTCTGTCTCTCTCACTACCTCCCTTACCATCTACCCCTCAGGTGCCCCTGTGTGTTTTTGTTTACTATCCCTTTTTTATTATCCTTTTGCATTTATAAAGGTCTTTGACCTGATAACCTTAAAGGAGCAGATGCTCTCTCCTTTCGCTTGCCCTTGCAGAGATCACTTATGCATTAGCTACAGGGATTTAACTATTGGATCCACAGAAAATCAAACAAAAAGCAATAAAAATCAAACACCCTTCTCCCAAAACAAAACCACAAATAAATAATAAAAATATCTGCCTTTGTTTCAGCCCAAAAAACAACTGTCACCTGGTTGTCAGGCATTTGTGTATGGTAGTATATTGGAAAACTCTCAAAAGTACAAAAGGAATAGTCAGATAATCAAGACAACTACCTCGCCTGCTCTCTGTCAGTTGTTTGACATCTCAATTCCCACAATGTTCCATTCATTCACAGAAGTTCAAGAATAGTCTCAAGATTCAAGTGTATATAATAAATAGAAAAAAAAATAATGGCTTGGGCATTGAAACATATGTAAACCTTTTCTATGCACACAAACCAGATTTTATATTTTCTTATACTTTTATAAATTATTTGTGTTCATCTTAGAAAAAAATAGTCCCACTAAATTGTACGACAAGTTCTTAGATACAGACACTGGTGAGCACAAGCTGCTGAAACAAAGTGCTTCATTTTTAAAAAGAGATGTTGGAACAGCAGTACAAAAAAAGAACTAAGTTTAGGATTTAATTTTAAAGAGTTAAATAAATTAGGTTGGATCAGGTAAAAGGAAAAATACCTGAGGAATTCAAGCAAGTAATGCAAAAGGCTGCAGGTAGAAAGCATTGCTGTTACAGAAATATTTCAAATTTGGCAGTGTTTCAAATTAAGTACTATCTTGAAGTTTGGCTTTTTGCAGACTAAGAACAACTGTCAAGATTCCTGTATGGTGATATATACCTTGTAATCACAACCGCCTCTGGTAGCAAGAGAACACATTCAGCATAACAAGAAACAGTCAGCTGTTTTAAGATTGAGGTGAAAATATATTTGAAAATTGTTACTCAGTATTATGCATATATGGCATGGTCCTTTAAGATTAGAAGATGCAATGGAATTTACTGAATTTTTATATACTGAAATTGGTTCTGTGTATTGGAGTTTTGCATGTCATTTTAATGGGAGGCTTAAGAGGGAAAAGCTGAAGGAATAGAAACGCTATACTGCATTTACTTTTTTCATGTTAGCATGAATTTTCAGGAAAAAAAATGACCCAGAAGTCAGCAATAAAAAGATTCAGTTATATTTTGTGATCTTTAAGGATCAAACATGCACATCACTAAAAAAAAAAAAAAAATCACATACAAGGAAGAAAAAGAAAAGGAAAATACTTTTGAATTGAAACAATGTGTACTGATAAGTAGATGCATGGCAATTTTGTCTCTGTTATATATACAGGAAAAAATGACAATTGTGTAGTCCATGTTGACTTACCAGGGCTTTGGGTACATCATATATCATTTCTGTCCATTTTATGCTGTAAGATATTCTCCTTCATTTATTAAATAAAATGATAATGTCTGAACTATCAGCACACTTACTTCCTTTTATTCTTTTTGATTGTTTTCTTTACTGATAACACATACCCACTCTACTTCAAATCTGTGGTTACTGTTGTATTTTCTTTGAATCTTTGAATAGTGAGGTCTGTCAAGGACCAATAAGTTGAAAATTATAATTTCTCTAGAATAATTCCAGAAACATGTCCCATGGAGCTTTGTATTCTCACAAACTCACACATTTTTGTTATTACTCCTTTTCCAATGCTCAGAAGCATTGATTAATGTTATATTGAAACAATAGTACTAAAATAACCCATATATATTTATTATCTCTAGGAGCTTCCCACTGGAACACAAAAGTAGTATATAGAAGCAGAAGGTAAGGTGATACTGACAGTCATTTTGGCATCCTCATTTATGAAGATGTTTCTGTCTATTTTGTACTTCTTTTTTTGTCTCTCCTTTCAAAGTTTCTCTTCCCATGGCTTTTATGATTTACTTGATACAGATAAGCTGTAAGAGGTTGAAAGTAATTTCACCCTCCTGTCCCCATTTAGAATCATTCAGTGAGAAGCAAGAATATATATCTCTACTGGCTTTAAACACTTAATATTTAAATTATTGAATTAAGCTTTTCTATTGAGGAGGATTTAACATACATAAACAGTTAGTTATGGTAATCCAGATTGTTGGTTCAGTATTCATCAGCACACTGACCTCAAACTCTCTGTTTCTTAACAGCTGTGTATCTAAAATGCCTTCTGTTCTCTATGCCATAAACATCAATGGATGTTTATGGCATAATTCATTGTCCTTCCACGAGGAGGAGGAGATAAAAAAAAAATGCACAAATAGAAAAGATCAGTCAGAAAGGTAGCATATTGTAATTTAGAAATATGTATATGTATTTACTTCCCCAAAGTTGCTATAATTTTTCCAAGTAGGGGAAAGCTTATCCTGATGAGAGAGCATGATGGATGATGGATGATGGAATTTTTCTATCTTGTTTGTTTATAAAATCATAGAATCATTTACATTAGAAAAGCACCATGATATCATAGAGATCAATCATAAACCTGACATTACAAAGTCATCTACTTGGGCATGTGTGAAGTGTTTCACACTGTCCCATATGACATCTTTGTCCCTAAACTGGAGAGAGAGAAATCGATGGAAGGACCGCCTGCTGAATAAAGAACTGGTTGGACGGCTGCAAACAGTGAGTTACTGTAAATGACTCAATGCCCAAATGGAGACCACAAACAAGTAGTGCCCCTCAGGAGTCTGTGTTGGTAGCAGTTCTGTTCAACATCTTTGTCGGTGACACGGACTTATTGAGTGCTCCCTCAGCAAGTTTACTGATGACACCAAGCTGTGTGTTTTGATTGATACGCTGGAGGGAAGGAATGCCATCCAGAGGGACCTTGACACACTTGAAAGGTGGGCCAATGTTGCCCTCATGAAGTTCAACCAAGCCAAGTGCAAGGTCCTACACCTGGGTCAGGGCAATCCCAGGCACAGCTACAGGGTGGGTGGAGAAGAGATTCAGAGAAACCCTGAGGAGAATTACTTGGGGGTGTTGGTCGACAAGAAACTGAACATAAGCCCAGACAGCCCAGAAAGCCAACCATATTCTGGGCTGTATCAGAAGGACTGTGATCAGTAGGTTGAAGGAGGTGATCCTGCTCTCCTGAGACCCCGCTTGGAGTACTGTGTACAGTTTTGGTGTTCTTAACATAAGAAGGAAATGGAGCTGTTGGAGTAAGTCCAGAGGAGGGCCATGAGGATGATGAGGGGGTGGAGTACCTCCTGTATGAAGACAGGCTGAGAAAGTTCAGGGTTTTTAGCCTGGAGAAGACAAGGCTGTGTGGAGACCTCATAGCAGCCTTCTAGTGTCTGAAGGTGACTTACAAGGATTCTGGAGAGGAACTCTTCATCAGGGACTGTAGTGATAAGACAAGGTGTAATGGGTTCAAATTTTAGCAGCGTGTCGTGGTTTATGCCCAGCTGGTAACTCCAGACCTCGCAGCTGCTCATTCACTTCCCCCATTCTTCCTTCTTCCACTCAGGGAGGGATAGGAAGGAGAATCAAAAGAATGTAACTCCCACGGGTTGAGATAAGAACAGTTCAGTAACTAAGGTATAACACAAACCACTGCTGCTACCACCAATAATAATAATGATAAGGGAAATAACAAGGGAAGAAAACACAACCACTCTCCACTCGCTGATCTATACACAGCCCAATCTGAGCAGCGATCTAGCCCTTCTGGGTAAAGGCTCCCATTTTATATATTGGGCATGACGTGCTGTGGTATGGAATATCTCTTTGGATATGTTGGGTCAGGTGTTATGTTTCTGCTTCCTCCTGGCTTCCCCTCCTCCCTGGCAGAGCATGAGACTCACAAAGTCTTTGGTTGGAGCAAACATTACTGAGCAAAAACTAAAAACATCGGTGTTATCATCATTGTTCCCAGGCTGAAAGTGAAAAACTCAGCACTGCAGCAGCTACTAAGAAGGTGAAAAATTACTGCTACTGCTAACCCAGGACACAAGGGAAGTTCAATTTAGATATAAGGAAGAAGTTCTTTATTGTAGAGTGTGGCAAGACACTGGAACAGGTTGTCTGAAGAAGCTATGAATGCTCCATCCCTGGCAGTGTTCAAGGCTAGGCTGGAGAGGGCGTTGCTTGACACCACCTTCTGGAAGGTGTCCCTGCTTACGACAGGGGGGTGGAACTGGATGATCTTAAGGTCCTTTCCAACCCTAGCCATCCCATGATTCTGTGATTCTAAGTCCTCCACGAAATCACATCTCTTAAATGTTAATAAGCCTCTAGAATATATCGAGCACATATTTCCTTGTTTACTTCTAAAAACATACTAATTTGCCATCTTCCCCCAAATATAAACTAATGCATACCTTAATTCATCTTATTTGTGATGTCATTCTGATCAGTAATCTGAATGTTAATATGTCAGAACTAATGGATGATTATCCTCAGTATCTCTACATTTACCTAAAAATGTACACTATATTCTGAAGTCATTTTGAATACCAGCTATTCCATCCAGCTTCAAATGCCTGAAGTAAGGTGTCTTGTTTAATTCAGTTTTCTAGTCTTTTTCTGTGCTCAGAGGATAATATGGTTCTTTCAGGAAAGAGATTAAATACTAAAAGAATTTTAAGATATGTGGAAAGAATTTTGGCAACAACTATCATGACAACATTTAGTAATGAAATTTATTTCAGTTATAAAAATGATTTTTTATCTATGTTGTTATAATTGTGTTATGAAAAGACTTACAATTCCATAAAGCTCCTCGGGTTTAATACTTAATGCTGAACAAGATTTCTTTCACAAGACTCAGAGGAAATAATTTACACAGCTTTTGTGCCAATTATGCTGCTGGATTCCCTGTCCCACATATGCATTTGGAATGTAATTTAAAGGTAGTACTTTACTATAAAAACCTTACAGAAATACACTGAGTCTCGAGATCAGCTGAATTCTTGGTGGATTCTAGAGATTCACAGAAGACTGCCTGTCTGAGAATCCCTTAGCAATGCTTATTTCCTATATCTTAATAAACATACAGTAGGAAAAAATATTTAGGTAGGAAAGTGATGCTGAGAGAAGACAGATGATGCATGCTGAAATAGATGTTATATATATACACCAGAAGCAGCTAGAAATACATTATAGTTCTCATACTACTTAGCAAAACAAGAGAGGGAGGCCCTAGATGGTGCAAAACTATTAGATGCTTATTTTGATGTTATCAAGAAGATCTTTTAAAGCCTATGCATCATTTCTTTTATACAGTCCTTAGCTTTACAAAACAGAAAAGCAACTTAGCCTTGATTTGTAAAACAAAAAACCCTATTACTACGAATGTCTATTTTTTTCCCCTGGCATTTGGAAGCAGTCCTAAGTTTCTTCAAAGTTACCTAAATAATGATTAGTTTGCAATGACAGTGTGCACTAGTTCCACAAAACTAGAATGAATTTCTTATGATAAAACTTTCTGTGGTTAAACATTTAATAAAAAATGGGTGTCATTTAATAAAACACAGTTGGCAGTAGCCAGATGTTATTAAAGCAAACATCATTAGTTCCCTTGGTTAGAGCAGAACTTTTTCTACTTTTAGACAATGACAAGTTTTTTTTCCACTGGATTTATGTAAATTTAATCAAGAATTTTTATAAGTGTTCTCTGAATTAAACTTTACTCTAAAAAAAATATATATATATATATGTATTTGACTGTCAAATAAAAATCTTGAGATTAAATAGCACTCTGAACTCTTTAGTCATAAATTTCAATGTAAACATTGTATTCTACAAAATGTTGTTAAAAAATAGTATAATTTATTTGAGTAAGAACTAGACTGAAAACCTCTCTAATCTATTGACAATTTATTGGAAAAACCTTATTTTTTGTTAGTATCATCATGCACAAAAGCAGGTGTAACGTCCTGTTATATATAAGGTGCCCTAATAAAATTGAACTTTAAAAAAAAGAACAGGGAAAAACACAAACAAATAAACAAAACCAACTCTATAGGAAAATTAAGAAACTGGTAGGGATCTTAATTCAACTAGAAAACAGCGTCATTTGGAATTATTTGGGCTTGATTTAGAAAAGAAATAATAAAATTGAAGCTTAAGGCAAACACCTAGCCCTTTAAAATGTATCAACCTGTTGCTAAGAAATTATATTTCTAAAATAAATTTATTTTCTTGTCAGTCTTAGAAGGAAGCAGATGACCTTTTTCTGCTGTTTGTAGTGACTTAAAAGTAGTTCTGCTTAAGAATATTTGGGGTGAAGTAGCAGAAGTTTTTCCTGTGTTTGAATGTGATAATTTACAGCAATGGATAGTGCTTTGCTGGAAAGGTTTCCTAATAGCTTCTAAGAGTTTGTTACTTGTGCACAGCAGATCATATACAGATATTATCTCTTTATTACCCATATCTGCAGAATGAGCATGATCACCATCTGTAAAGCTGGAAAACTTATCTACAGGTGGTAGATAAGGTGGGTACCTCTCAGTAGCTGAGAAGTGTCACTTAGAAAATTAACATTTAACAGTTCTTGGTAATTCCCATCTTTCTTTGTGTTTCTAAATGTACTCATAAATCCCCAGAGACTACTTAATACAAGTTTTGTGAAAGATAAATTGAAGATTCTGTCATTTCTGCCATTGTTTTAACAACCCAAATCAAACATTTCTTTGAATGTTCATGGTGAAGACTTCCAATTCTTAAAATGATTCCATGGGGAATATAATTTAATTGGATTTCTGAAGCAGCTCTTCAGATAGTGATTATATAAACATAGAAAAGTAGAAAGATGGAGTTCAAATTTCTTCTTTTTTGAACAGGTATTCTTAGCCCTTGTATTCTTGTAGGGGTAATTAATGCATAATATGATTATTTTATTTTTTTTAATAAAATGGAGAGGAATATTTAAATGAGAGCATGGAAGAAGAAAGCAAGCAACTTTTTTAGTAATTGGAAAGGAATGGAAATATTTAAATTAGCTTGAACTTTTCTTATTGCTTTACTGACAAAAAGTCAATTTGTCTTTTATAACTGAAAAAAATTTAAAAAAACAGGAGATAAGATTAAACTGGACAAAAACCAACATTACCTTCGTTGAAATATTTAGAAAATGATCATACAATGGAATTCCTGCTGCTCAAGTAATCTCGCAATGCCATGCTTCTACAAAACAGGTGTTCAGGGATCTTTGGCCATACCAGACCTTAGCATGAATCTAGAGGTCTATAGAAGAAACACCTATTTGCGCCTCAGTTAATTAATTTAGGTGACTTTAATATTCAAGGAAGCAAAATAAATCTTTCAGTCACTATTCTTGTAACTCGTTTTAGGTATGTTAGTATAAATCATATAAAGAAGGAGTTCTTTACTATGAGGATAGTGAGATACCGGAACAGGTTGCCCAAAGTGGTAAATGCTCCCTCCCTGGCGGTGTTCAAGGTCAGGCTGGAGAGAGCCTTGGGTGACATGGTCTCGTGGAAGGTGTCCCTGTTCATGGCAGGGCTCTTGGAACTAGATGATCCTAAGGTTCTTTCCAACCCAAACCATTCTATGTTTCTAATGATTCTATAGTATCTCTATTGGCTCCTAGGGAACACTATGGTGGCTAGCTCAAATGTCATAGATGCCAATACTTTAGATCTTGTGTGGATTGTTTAAATTAATCCATATGTCATATCTCTTTGAGATATACAACCTGCCTTCCCTCTGTCTTAGATCCTGTCCTTCAAAACAGATTCCAGGGTCACCTTTTTAAGGAACTAGGTCCCTTCGCAGCATCACAAACACTCTGAATTATCAGCTCTGAGCTTATGAGAAGATTAAAAAAATTACAACCAGGCTAGTTAGTGAGAAGGATATGCCAGACTCATAAATGCACATACTGTGAACTTCACAGCAAGACCTAAATATCCAGTCCTTCTTTAATTACAAAATAAGAAAGTCTGGAGCTGTTCTGCTGTGGTTTTCTGACACCAGATGTCCTGGAAAGATGAAAGGAGTTTAGAAGCAAGAATGTTTAAAATAAATTATGAATAGGAAGAAAGCATATACTACACATGGCTTATTAAATCACATAAGAATCTTCATTCTGAGGCTGCAAAATACAATCTTAATTTTGGATTTATAATTAATACACAGTTAAATGATTTTGCAGTATCTTATTCTGTGTTAATGTAGATCTTTAGTCAAAACATATGAAAATAAACGTAAAATTACCTGGTGATTTTTCTGGGTTTAAGATCAGACTCTTTGAGCTGCATTTTTATGTAAAAGTTTCATATTCTTTATATATTATAGGCACCAATGAAAGAGCAAACTGAAATAATCAAAGATATATTTTTTTTGTCCCCCAGAGCTCTTAGCATACTGTTGTTTCTCTTCAGTTCTGTATTTTGAGCTAATGCCCCAAAGTAGGGGGCTAGTAAATAAGGTGTTATTATTCCTAGTGCAGTCATTTTATTGACTTGACAAAGAAGGTGCTCAGGACTTGTCTGGCCTGTCTGAGTCTGAGCTGATAGTTTTAACTGTTAGAGTCATTATCTGGGAGAAGGTGACTATTGACTAACTTGGCTTGGCTTATCTCTGTGATGACCCTCTATGGTAAAGGTCTGACATGCCTATGTAGTCACTAACTAAAAAAAAATTAACTCTTTATAGTTTTGGTAAAGTATTATGCTGCTATAAGTAACAGCTAAGTGGTGCAAACCAACAAATATTTGATGGAAACCAAGAGGAAAAAGAAACCAGTAAGCAGTCTGTGTTAAGAAAATCTATGAAAGCAGTCCCAAATGGACTCAAGACTGAGATCTTCCACCTTGAGCAGTCTATTCTTCCTGGCAAAGACATAATAAAGCATGAAGCACCTCTCATCACTATCCTTTGGGAAGAGTGAACCTGCTGTGTAATGACTCAGAGGAGCACCAGAAGTGAGCCTAATACAAGGGAAAAGGGAAGCCCATGTCTTCACTGTGTCAATGATTAGTGAATCATAGAATCATAGAATAGTTAGGGTTGGAAAAGACCTTAAGATCACCTAGTTCCAATCCCCCTGTCATGGGCAGGGACACCTCACACTAAAACATGCTACCCAAGGCTTTGTCCAACCTGGCCTTGAACACTGCCAGGGATCCAGCATTCACAACCACCTTGGGCAACCCATTCCAGTGCCTCACCACCTTAACAGTAAAGAATTTCCTCCTTATATCCAATCTAAACCTCCCCTGTTTAAGTTTTAACCCATTACTCCTTCTCTTGTCACTACAGTCCCTAAAGAAGAGTCCATCCCCAGCATCCTTATAGGACACCTTCAGATACTCGAAGGATGCTATGAGGTCTCCATGCAGCCTTCTCTTCTCCAGGCTGAACAACCCCAACTTTCTCAGCCTGTCTTCATACGGGAGGTGCTCCAGTCCCCTGATCATTCTTGTGACCCTCCTCTGGACTTGTTCCAAGAGCTCCATATCTTTTTCATGTTGAGGACACCTGAACTGCACACAATACCCCAACTGAGGTCTCACAAGAGCAGAGTAGAGGGACAGGATCACCTCCTTTGACCTCCTGGTCACACTCCTTTTGATGCAGCCCAGGATACGGTTGGCTTTCTGGGCTGTGAGTGCACACTGCTGGCTCATGTTCATTTTCTCATCAACCAACACCCCCAAGTCCTTCTCCACAGGGCTGCTCTGAATCTCTTCTTTCCCCAACCTGTAGCTGCGCCTGACATTGCTCCAACCGAGGTGTAGGGCCTTACACATATCATGATTAAACTTCATGAGGTTGGCATCAGCCCACCTCACAAGCATGTCAAGGTCCCTCTGAATGGCATTCCTTCCCTCCAGCGTATTAACCGAACTACACAGCTTGGTGTCACTGGCAGACTTGCTGAGGGTGCACTCAATCCCACTGTCCATGTTACCGACAAAGATACTGAACAAGACTGGTCCCAACACCGATCCCTGAGGGACACCATTCATTACTGGTCTCCATCTGGGCATTGAGCCATTGACCAAAACTCTTTGCATGCTGCCATCCAGCCAGTACTTTATCCACCTATTAAATTGATGTCTCTCCAATTTAGAGGCAAGGATGTCGTGTGGGACAGTGTTGAATGCTTTGCACAAGTCCAGGTAGATGATATCAACTGCTTCACCCCTGTCCGTCAGTTCCGTAGCCCATCATAGAAGGCCACCAAATTGGTCAAGCAGGATTTCCTCCTAGTGAAGCCATGCTGGCTGTCACTAAGATCTTTGCTGTTTTTTCGTGTGCCTTAGCATGCCTTCCAGGAGAATCTGCTCCAAGATTTTGCCAGGCACAGAGGTGAGACTGACTGCTCTGTAATTCTCCAGATCATCCATTTTCCCCTTCTTGAAAATATCGGTTATATTTCCCTCTTCCAGTCATTGGGAACTTCACCTGACTTCCATGATTTTTCAAATATGATGGCCAGTGGTTTAGCAACTTCATTCCCCAGCTACTTCAGGACCAGCGAATGGATTTCATCAGGGCCCATGGACTTGTTTACTTTCAGGTTTTTAAGAAGACTTTGAACCAGACTCACCCATACAGTTGGCCCAAGGTCTTCATTCTCACATGAGTGTTACTATCACTGTAATTGGACAAATAATAACTGTTTGTTGTGTTTTAATTAGACTTTAATCGGTCTAATAATAAATTCTGGAACACATATCAGTTATGCTTCTCTTTTCCCATATACAATTATAAGTCTAATTATTTCAATAAACATGACATTTTCTAAATCTCAAGGAAACCCCAATCTCCACTTAGCTCATCTGGACTTGGTGTTTGTTTTAATGATTGTTGGATCATTTTACTTTAGGAAAGGTATATTGCCATTCCTTTGGTCTACTATATGTATGATTGTTATTAAATTTTTTTGGGTTTCTTCTGTTAAAAATTGTCGCTTTTTCTCCTTTGCTAAAGAACCTACCCTTTGTTTAGGAATCTACTACCTCATAAGCACTGTGGAAAAGCACAAAGCTACATGTAGGCTAATAAATTAAACATGTCTAGGACAGTTGTTTGGTGTTGACAGCTGGTGCAGAACAGCTTGCATTCAGATTATTAAATTCTCTCATTCTCCAAGCAGTACGGCCACATCCTAATTAAGAAGAATCCTTTTTCTATGATATCTCCCAGAACATACTTGGAACTAAATGGGAAAATTGTTACTTGGTGTATAGAGTTTGCATGGCAAGGTTTTAGTAACAGTGGGATGGCCTCTGTGAGAAGCTGTTAGAAATTTCCCTTGTGTCACATAGAGCCAAAGCCAAAGATGGATCCACACCTGGCTAAGGCAGAGACTATCAGTGACAGTAGCAGCACCTCAGGAATAAGACATTCAAGGAGGAAAAAAAGCTGTACAGTTGCAATTGCAGCTGCAGAGACAAGTGAGAATATGTGATTGAAATAACCCTGCAGACACCAAGGTCACTGAAGAAAGAGGGGAGGAGGTGCTCCAGGCACCAGAGCAGAGATTCCTCTGCAGCCCATGCTGCACATCATGGTGACGTGGGCTGTTCCTCTGCATCACGTAGACATCAACAGTAGAGCAGATATCCTCCTGCAGCCCATAGAAAACTCCACAACAGAGCAGGGGGATGCCCAAAGGAGACTGTGACCCCATGGGAAGCCCATGCTGGAGCAGGGTTCTGGAAAACCTGTGGAGAGAGGAACCCACACTTGAGAAGGTTTTCTGGTGGGACTTGACACCCCGTGTGGGACCAACAATGAAGTAGTCTGCTCCTGAAGGACTGCACCCGAGGAAGGGTCCCACACTGGAGTGCTTTGTGAAGAACTGCAGTCTGTGGGAAAGACTCATGTTGGAGAAGTTAATGGAGGACTGTCTTCCATGGGTGGGAGTCCACACTGGATAAGGGGAAGAGTGTGAGGAGTCCTACCCTGAAAAGAAAGGAGCAGCAGAGACAACATATGATGAACTTGGGCCACAACAACCCCATACAATGCTACCCTTTTGAGGAAGAGTGGCTGGAAAGCTGCTCAGTCAAAAGCACCTGGGCTTGTTGGTTGATAGCCAGCTGAACATGAGTTAGCTTCTGCCCAGGCAGATGAGAAAGCCAATAGCATCTTGGCCTGTATCAGAAATAGCGTAGCCAGCAGGGCCAGAGCAGTTGTCATCCCCTTGTACTGCACTGGTGAGACTGCAACTTGAATCAGGTGCTCAGTTCTGGGCCCCTCACTGCAAGAAAGGTATTTTGGTGCTAGAATATTTTAGTCCAGAGAAGGACAATGAAGGTTGTCCTGGTGAAGGGTCTGGAGCCCAAGTCCTGTGAGGAACAGCTGAGGAAACTGGGGTTGTTGTCTCTGGAGAAGACTCAAGGGGGACCTCATCACTCCCTACAACTACCTGAAAGGTGGCTGTAGTGAGGTGGGGTCGGGGTGTCCTCCGAAGTAACAAGTGATACTACAAGAGAAAACCCCCTCAAGCTGCATCAGGAGAGGTTTAGACTGGATATTGGGAAAAAAAATTTCACAGTGTGGTCAGGCATTGGAACAGGCTGCCCATGGAAGTGATGGAATCACCATCCCTGGAAGTGTTCAAAACACATTTACATGAGATTTACATGAGGCTGTTCTTACAATTGAACATTTTAGAGAATTAGTTTCTAGTGACTGGGAAGTGGTAAAACAAATCTTGCTTAAACATCTGATCTACATATATACTTGCATATTTCCTTTGTTACATACTTAAATATGGTAGGGGACTCTACTTTGAAAGAACAGAGGCACTCATCTGTCAGCCTGACCCAGTCTTGTGGGAGGTGTTTTGCCTACCTGGGGCACGGATCAGGGATATTGCAGAGGGGCTGCCTGCTCTAGTAAATCCCATTGATTATTACCTGTGGTTGGCGCAAGAGTCAGACACAGACACTCATGGAGTTATGGTGAATGTCCACCCCATGGCCATTTTCTAACAGAAAATCCTCCACAATTACCCAGTTCTAGTGATCCATGTGGGTGCTAGTGCAGTAGCCCGGAGAGCATAAAGAAGGACAACAGAGCCCCTGGGAGAGGTGGTTAGGGGCTCTGAAGCTCAGATAGTCTTTTTGTCAGGTCTCCTGGATAAAGGCGAAAATCTTAAAAAGGATGGGAGGATTTGATAGGTTAGTAAATGGTTAAAAGGGTGGTGTCATAGGCAGAGAATTGGGTATCTAGAACATGAGACTCAATTTAGTAGGTCAGGTCTACTGGGGGCTGGTGGAGTTTGTCTGACAATAAAGAGGAAGACCTGTTTTGGTAGGAGGTTTGCCAGACTTGTCAAGAAAGCTTTAAACGAGATGTGTTTGGGGAAGGGGGCATCATTCTATTCCAGGACACCCAGTCAGTTGCTAGCACCTATAATAAATGCTCAGAGAACTGTAGAGATATTTCAGCTGCTCAAGCCAATGAGCCGGCTACATTTGGAGCTTGGCTTAGATGCTTCATGCAAACACCCCTACCATGGGGAACAAACAAGAGGAATTACAGATGTGGGCACCTCTACAGTATATTATGTGTGCATGTCTATGTCCTACAGAAATGTGGTGGGATGGATCCTACAACTGGAGTGTTGGAATGAAAGGTTACAGGCTCTTAGAAAAGACAGGCCTGCAGGTGGGGAGAGGGAGTTGGCCTTTATGTTAGGGATAGGCTGGAGAGTATGGAACTCTCTCTGGGGACAGCTGAGTAGTCAACAGAAAGTGTGTGGGTCAGGGTTAAAGGGAAAACAGCGATGGGAGACATTACTGTGGGGATCTGTTACAGACTACCTGATCAAGAGGACTCTGTGGATAAAGCACTCTGTAGACAGATAGGAACAGCCTCACGCTCACAGACCCTTGTTCTCATGGGGGACTTCAACCACCCTGATATCTGTTGGAGGGATAGTATGGCCTGGCATAAGAAATCCAGGAGGTTCCTTGATTATGTGGAAGACAAATACCTTCTGCAAGTAATAGAGGAGCCGACAAGGAGAGGTGCCCTGCTTGACCTCGTGCTCACCAACAGGGAAGGGCTCGTTGGAAATGTGACATTCCAGGGCAGCCTTGACTGCAGCTCTCAGGAGATGGTCGAATTTGAGATCCTCAGGATGGTGAGAGGAACATGCAGCAAGCTCGCTGCCGTGGACTTCAATAGAGAAGATTTTGGCCTCTTCAGGAACCTGCTTAGTAAGGTTCTATGGGGTATAGCCCTAGAGGGCAGGGGAACCCAAGACTGTTGATTGATATTCAAGGATCACCTGCTACAAGCTCAGGAGTGTTGCATCCCAACTAGAAGGAAGTACAGCAGGAGGGCCAGGAGACCTCCTTGGGTGGATAAGGTGCTGCTGAGGAAACTTTGAAGGCAAAAAGAGGCTTATTAAAGTTGGAAGCAAAGACAGGTGGCCTGGGAAAATTACAGGGATGTTGTCTGGGAAGCTAAGGACCAGGTTAGGAAAGCTAAGGCCCAGTTAGAATTAAACTTAGCTAGGGATTTTAAGGATAACAAGAAGGGATTCTCTAGGTACATTCCAAATAAAAGACAAACTTGAGACAATGTGGGCCCTCTCCTGAATCTGTCAGGAGAACTGGCTACCCTGGATTTGGAGAACGCTGAGGTTCTGGAAAAAGAGGAATATACCCCCCATTTTCAAGAAGGGGAAAATGGATGACACAGGGAACTAGAGACCAATCAGTCTCACCTCTGTGCCTGGCAAAATCTGGGAGCAGATTCCCCTGGAAGGCATGCTAGGGCACATGAAAAACAACAAGGTGCTTGGTGGTAGCCAGCATGGCTTCACTAAGGGGCAATTCTGACTCATCAAGTTGCAGTTTGGTGGCCTTCTATGACAAGCTAGGGAAATGATGGACAGGGGTAGAGCAGTTGATGTCATCTACCTGGACTTGTGCAAAGCGTTTGACACTGTCCCACATGACATCCTTGTCTCTAAATTGGAGAGACATCAATTTGATAGGTGGACCACTTGGTCGATAAAGTACTGGCTGGATGTCCACATGCAAAGAGTTGTGGTCAATGGCTCAAAGTCAGCTGAAGACCAGTAAAGAATGGTGTCCCTCAGGGATCGGTGTTTGGATTGGTCTTGTTTAACACCTTTGTCAGTGACATGGACAGTGGGAATGAGTGCACTCTCAGAAAGTTTGCTGATGACACCAAGCTATGTGGTTTGGTTGATATGCTGAAATGAAGGAACGCCATTCAGAGGGACCTTGACATGCTTGTGAGGTGGGCTGATGCTAACCCCATGAAGTTTAACCATGACAAGTGCAAGGTTCTACACCTGGGTCAGAGCAATCCCAGGCACAGCTACAGGTTGGGGAAAGAAGAGATGCAGAGCAGCCCTGTGGAGAAGGACTTGGGGGTGTTGGCTGATGAGAGAATGAACATGAGCCAGCAGTGTGAGCTCGCAGTCCAGAAAGCCAACCGTATCCTGGGCTGCATCAAAAGGAGCGTGACCAGCAGGACAAAGGATGTGATCCTGCTCCTCTACTCTGCTCTTGTGAGACCTCAGTTGGGGTATTGTGTGCAGTTCAGGTGTCCTCAACATAAAAAGGACATGGAATTGTTGGAATAAGTCCAGAGGAGGGCCCCGAGAATGATCAGGGGACTGGAGCACCTCCTGTATGAAGAGAGCTTGGGAAAGTTGGGGCTGTTCAGCCTGGAGAAGAGAAGGCTTCGTGGAGACCTCATAGCATCCTTCCAGTATCTGAACGGGGCTTATAAGGATGCTGCGGATGGACTCTTCATTAGGTACTGTAGTGATAGGAGAAGGGATAACAGGTTCAGACTTCATCAGGGGAAGTTGGATATAAGGAAGAAATTATTTGTTGTAAGGGTTGTGGGGCACTCGAATGGGTTGCCCAGGGAAGTTGTGAATCATAGAATCATAGAATAGTTAGGGTTGGAGAGTACCTTAAGATCATCTAGTTCCAACCCCCTTGCCATGGGCAGGGACACCTCACACTAAACCATGTCACCAAAGGCTCTGTATTCAACCTGGTCTTGAACATTGCTGGTGATGGAGTATTCACAGCCTCCCTGGGCAACCCATTCCAGAGTGTACTCAGAGTACTCTAATATATGGATATCTATACTCCCTCCCATCAACTTGACTTCACTTCTGGAAAGATGAAGAATTTTACAAATTTTAACACAGTTATAGCTCAACAAGTAGGTCAAGATATGAATAAATTGCTTCTAAATGCTTCTAGAGTATGTTTATGTAGAAACAGAAGTTAGAAAACTACAATTTTTAGAGGATATAGTTATAAAAAAAAACCAACTTGAAATATATTTATTCTTCAAAATCAGCTGTGAAATGGAAATAATGAGGAAATTTAATTTCAGAATTATTTTCTTCAGCTGTTGCATTTCTACATTAAAAATTATATTGCTGCATAAATTAAACTCAAAAAGTGTTTGAATATATGTCATAACAGCAATATAGTAAGCATAAAACTGGAAGCAACTATATATGTAAATATGTTTATCATAGAATTAGTATGACTTTCAGACTAAAATTAAGTGTGCAGTTATTAGGTTCCAAATTATAAGGGGCTATGTGCCTAGAATTATGTAAAAGACAGTATGGCTTTTGTGGCTGCACTCTTTTTTTTATGGAAAAGTTATTTGCAGCATCATTGTAGCAATATGCAGATTCATTGATTCATACTCATTCACATATTCATACAAAACTCAACTATGTGAAGCCCTCAAGCATGTAGTTGACTTAAATAAAGAATGTTGACAAGAATTAAGTTATATTCTAAGTAGAAGTAGTATAATATGCATTCTTAAAACTAAAACTACGCTCAAGTGAATTGAATAAAGTCTGAAAAGGGGACAGTACAATCTGCTGACTCATCACCATCATTTGCTAAAGTCTTTATTCAAATGCTAATTAGGCTTGTCCCTGCTTTGCCTGCTGGAGTTTACAGTTTGAGGTTTCATTACAGCATATTCAGCTTAATTCAGGTATGAGAATTAACAGCTTTGAAATCTTTAAATCTGAATATTCTTTAAATTGATTTATTATAGGTCTTTTTATATGAGGATGGCCTAGTCACCATGGCAAACAGTTGTCTGTCTTACCTACATTTCTCTACTTAAAGTAATCTTCCTTCTCTGAGAGTTAAAATTTCAGTCTTTTCCAGTCACCTTGTCTTGTACCTAGCTATATTGTAGAATGCATCTCAGAATCTCATTAACAAAACTGTTCCCTCTCTCATAAAACAATTTAAATTTTGTAGGAGATACTCCTGATAAATGTATTCTTCCTGTAGCTAAGGAGTCATTTTGTCTCTCTCAGTTTCACTTTCTGCCATTAAGCATTAGTAAAACAAAGCAGAACTTTTTCCTGAATTAATCCACACTGTCTTTTTTCCTCTTTTTCACAGGGACAGATTAATCAGTAAATGCAAGGTCTAAATTTAAGTCTTGTGCAGTAAGAATTCACTTTCTTCTCCATTAATTTTCTTAGTCATTAGCCTGTTTATCCAGGCCTCTAATTTTATATAGGTTAGATTTTCTTCTGGAGAAGTTGGAGGCAAGCGAAGTTTCAAGTTTGTCCTTTGGCTGTGTTTACAGCATTGACAGATGCTTTCCATGTTTGTATCCTTGTCCACAGGTGACAAGGGTGAATTCACATGTGACCTGTGCCTGGATCCAGAATTCTTCCTGTTTCCCCTCAGATGTCTGGATTCTTGGAGAAGGAAGCAGAGAAAACCTGGTTTCTAAGATGTCATTACTCTAGTAAATTCCTCTCCAAATGTATGAAAATCTGCACTGTAGACAAAAAAGTGGCATGCGCCTGCCCCATGCTTGGGACGTAGGTAAGATATGTACTCAGACAGCAGGAAAACTGAGCACACAGCAGAGTGAATGTTCTGCATTGTAAGCACAGATAGTCAGTGAGTAAATATTAGAACTGACACCTAACATGGCAATTGTAAGACCTAACACAATGATATAAAGGATGTTGTTTGAGTCTTGTTTGTTTCTATTGTTTCTGAATGAAATCCAGAAAAGATGCTTTAGAGTCCCACCCCTGTAAGAAGTGAATAAGGAGGTTAAGGATTTTTTGACTGGATGAAGACCAATCAGTGTTTCTATAAATAACAGAATGCTGAAGGTACATTTGTCATAGGCAGCTATTTAGAGAAAAAAAAAAAAGAAAAAAATGTGGATAAAAGAGAATTTCAAAGAAAACAGTCATTCTCTGAGTTAGGTGGTTTAATCAAGGTTTCAGAATAGTGACCCAGTGACTGACTTCAGGTTACTAAATCCTTCCCAGTGATTCAGAGAAAACTCCTGGAACAAACTCGCCAACAAAGTTTTAAGTTGACAAATGGGTATTCTTTATTGCGGTGCAGGAAGACACGGGGGATAGCTCCTTCAAGCGTGTCTCTCCCAGGCATCAACCAGGCTGTGATTATATTTTCCTTAAACATACATATTCTTAAGATCACAGGTATTACAACACACTTTTTAGAGAATGCCTCCTGTATGCATACAAAAATGTGGTAGTGAGTTTTCAGACACTTGGTGGTTATTTCATCATCACTTTGTTTTAGGATCCTTGTCATATCAGTCGCATCAGTAACCACCAGATGGTTCTGGCAAAGCTTATCTTAGTAATTCCCTTTTCTCTATAGTTGGTAACAAAGCCTATCATTCTTGAGGTTACTTATTTACAACCCTATTCTTCAATCAACTCCATTCTTCACCAGAGTAGCTATACACATTTTTTTTTTCTGAAAATAACTGATTATTTATCATCACAAAACATAACCAGAAAAGAATCATTAATTATACTGTTTCTCATTTTTTTATATGATCGCCTACCAGTTAGAACAACTGTTTGGGAAGTTACGTTGATTAACTTCTTTTTGTATTTTGAGTTTAGAAGTCTAGATTTGTTTTCAATTTGAAACTGTTTTGAATAATTAAATAATTTATTGGTAATTTTACCCCATTTTTCTTTTTGGCACTATATTATAGTTCAAAAAGCAGTTCAAGAGTCATGGAGAACAGAAGAGAAAGAAGGAAAGAAAGAAAGATTCTTATATTTCAGGTTGAAGACAAGGGCATTCATCTGAAAAAGTTCTTGTTGATTTTGGTGAGTAATAATAACTAGGCCTTTGCTTGTTTTAAATGGAAGAGGAGTTTAGTCACTTAGTCTCAATTTATCAGCCACATCAAAGGTTTTCTGTGATGCACAGAAGAGAAACTGCACTCTGTTCGTGAATTTACTCTCTCAAATCATTCTAATTGCCTAAAGGTTTGTTGTGTTATACTCTGTAACACACTTTCTTGGTCCCCAGCACTGTGGAACAGCTTGATGAAGAGCAGGCTAGATGACAAAACATTGCAGGATTTTACGACAACAGCATTAACCCAAGCAGAATGAAGCAGTTGCCCTCAAACCCTCAGGGGTTATCTCTGAAAGATAAGAAAGAGCAGCTGGATATAACTTTAAAAGGGTCAGAGTGCAGTAAGTTACTTGCTACAGAAAGGGAAGAAATTTGGTTTAGCTGCATTCACAGCACAACTAGGAAAGGAAAAAAAAACTTAAAATGATGGTCAAGATAAAAAGACTTTAAACTGAAAATTCTTGTTATGTTTTGCAAAGCAGTAAATGGAAGAAAGGAAAAAAGGGTATTGTCATCTACTCATGAGTAAGTAATTTTCTAGAGTAAAATATGTATTTATAGGTATCTGAATACAAATTAATAGGTTTTCACTAAAACCCATTTGTATTACCTGAGTTGTCCCATGATAATAGATATTAACACACAACTACTATCTGCTGCTGCCTGTATTATTATATGATAATGTTAAATAATAATTTCAAAGAACAGACATGTTTTATTGTTACTTTTTTCATGATATGGTAAAACTTAGTAATATAATGTATTTTTCAAAAGAAATATTTATTATTGCATATGGTAGGAAAGGAATGGTGTTCACTGACTTAAGTGTTGTAGGGAGGGAAAGCTATGGCAAGAGTGCATACCAGAACTTTAAAATCTTAAAGTTCTAGGGAGTGTAACTAAAATAGTGAAGTCTTTGGAGATGGGAAGAAAGGTCAAACAAGCACAAGCTATTTGAGAAAACTGGACCATTTATCCAAACGTGAAATATTTGAAGGGCAAGAAATAACCAGTGAAAGATATCCAGCTACTCTCTTCTTTGCAGAATAAAGTATTCTCATAGCATTGGTTAGGCAACCAAATTTAGAGGCAGCTAATCCATGATGTCCATGCTACTGTGGGCTCTCTTCCTTACTGGATTAGTCCTTCCCCTTTTGTGAGAGAACACAGTTTGCCATTGACTGTTACTGAAACCAGAGTTCCTAGTAAGAAGTACTAAACCATTAAAACTAACTTACATGTTTTTTTCTTTAAACTTAGCCAGAAAAGGTTAGAAAATATATCAAGCCTTTAAGATAATAACTAACAGGTTTTTAGAAGGTAATCTAAGTGCAGTTCAGCTTTTCCGCTTCTCCTTTCATCAGCAAACGTAACAGCTGGGGCCTCATACAAGACGCACAATTGAGAGATAAAGGACTCAGATGCCAGTGTCTAGAATGAATTTTTTAGCAGCGACATCTGTGTCTGTCGCAAAGCCCTTGGTTGATTTCTTGGCTGGCTGCTTGGCTGCCTCTGCTCTCCCTGTGACTCCAGTGCGGGCTATGCTAATGACCATGTAATGGCTCCTGGTGCCCTCTTGGGGAATTAAACTGCTGAAAAACTTGCTGGCTTGCCTTGTCCCTGGGATCTTTTTTTAGCTTTGAGTGACCTGCAGCTGGAGGGGTTTGTTCCTTATTTGAGAGGAAGGCCCTCGAACAAATGCTCACAAGCTCAGTGTTTGCAAGGCCAGTTGATGTTGCCAAAAGAATATTTTGCAGTCTGCTGTAAAGTCACATTCTTTTTAGATATAACGTCTCCCCCAGCCACTGGAAATACTAAAGATGTCAAAAAAGCAAAAAATTCTGGAGAACACAGACTGTGGAGTCATAATTCACTTTGGTATCTTATGAATTTCAGAACAGCAGGTTCATTATCTTACTGAGCACATGCCTAAGTTTGTTCCACAAAAGACTGTTTTCTAAATGTATAGCTGGCTCATCAGAAGATAGGGAAGGTAACTTTTTTTTGGAAAAAAAATACAAGCTTAAATTTTTGTTTTTTTACAAGAACACTTTAAATAGATCCTAAGCCCCAAAGGACATTTACATGTATTCAAACTGAAGTGTCCCGTGAATACTTTCAATTTGCTGCTTGTAGTTACTCAGACTCTCTGGCTTTGCCATGGGCTTGTAATGACTACTCAACTGAATTTTAGCCAAAATACTAATATTCAGTTTCTGCAGACTTACTTTTCAAATGCATTCTTGAAGATGAATGGTAAAGACAGGGTGATGCTCTTTGCATAGGAGAAATCCTGCTCCCTTTAAGCACAGAAATAGAGTAATCCCTCAGGGCCTGATTGCTCAGTTCCCTTGGATTTTCTTACGCATTTTGGTGATATAAAATGCCTGCAAATGTAGCAGACATTGCCAACAGGGAATATTAGGGCATATGGAGCAGGTCAGCAGAGTGGCTGACAAAAGGGTGTGTGACTGAAAGCCTCAAGCTATTAGAATGAAACAACAGCGTTTGCTCTAATTTTCTCCAAGATTGGGCAAACAGGGTTTAGGTTTGCCTCAGAGTGCAGTTTCTTCTGCAGAAGAGAAATACTAATAAAAAAGAAGATTAAACTCAATAACTTAATTGCAATGCTTTAAACTGGCAAAAAAAAATGTGGAGGGAAGAATGCAAAACAAAAAAAAAAAAAAACAGATTTAAATATCTTATCCTGATAACTAATGCTACATGTTTAATATATCTAATCCCAGACAGGAAAGTGAGATTGGCTCCAGATTTTCCCCTCACCTAGGTTAGATACCTGAGATATAGGCTAATACCATCTATTAAATGCAAGGCAAGACTGATTCATCTAAGAATAAGACTCATTGATACCAATGACAGGCAGCTACGTAGCTATTAAATAGTTACCAGTTATAACACTGTGCAGATGTGGAGTGTCTATGTTGGACTGTGTCCAGAGAGATAGGTTTTTCAAACAGGATTATAGAGAAATAATGCTTTGTTCAGGGTGACAGTCATATTTCAGACCTAATTTCTTAAGAGAAGTATTTTTTTTCATTCTTTCCCTTTCAGGAAGAATAAAAGGATGAAAATGCATTTAATATTATCAAGAAGTGTCAACCAAAGGTCTCCCAAATAATCACTGACTTGTTAAATTTCAAAATCTGTCCAATAATTTTTTATATAGACTCTTATATGTTTAAATACTGTATGCAAAATCAGTGAATAAGACTGACAGAAAATTATTTCAAAATATTGTATAGTCATTGGTTATGATGCTTTCATAAGAGCCTAAAAAATCTGAAAATGTGATCTAAGTCAAGCAAAATATGAGTTTGGATTACAATGAGTCTCTTAGATACTGAGATTTTGTGCTACCAGAGAGGATACCATAAAGACTTTATTTTCTCTTTGGTGTCTAAGTAAGTCTATGCTGACAATGACTACTAGTTTCCTATTGACAGGTGGTACACTAGTGCCAGCACTGCAAAAACCTGAGAACCTAGGTGGACATTGAGCATCTTATTTTCTGAATATTCCTTGATAATTTTTTGCTGACATTTACACATTATAGAAGTGGGATGGATTATCTATGGCATCATTCATTATTTGGCTTCTAATTTATTTTATTTAAATAGTATTCCTGGTAATTTCATGAATAAATAGCTGTATGGATGGCTAAGAATATAATAACTATCCACTCAAGAAAGATTTTTCTTAATATTGTTACAGGTCAGGAGACTTTTTTTTTCTTTTTCTTAGAACAGTTAAAGTTTCACCCAAAAGGACAAATGGTAAGGATAGCTTCTCAGATGTATAAAAATAGACCATATCCACTGTTAGAAAATATACTTTGAACAACTATCACACAGAGATAAATTAGATTTAGATTTTTGGATTTTAGATTTGTTGGTTTAGATTAGATATACTAGTAAGTTCTCCACAGCCTTGTTAATTTGCATGACTCTGTTGTTTAATGTTGATTAATACTATTACCGTTTAAAAACACTTGAATTTTATGAGAGCTGATGCAACAGTTTTCTAACAAAGGCACATTACAGTACTGTAGCAAGAACCTAATAACAATGGTATGAATTTTTGAATACCAATATAAAATAACACCAATACAACGATGATGTTTTATAAACCAAATTCCAAAACGAAGAAACAAAAAAAAAAAATCAAAGAAAAAATCCTCCACAGAAACACATAAAAACATTGGCTCTTTTTCTGCCTTTCAGTAGTGTGTTGTCTTTGAATTTAGGAGGGATAATAAACATAGAATTACAGAAGCAGAATCATTCAGGTTAAAAAAGGCCTTTAAGACTACTGAGTCCAATCATTAACCTAAGATTATCAAGTCCACCACTAAACCATGTCCCTAAGCGCCACATCAACACATCTTTTAAATAATTCCTGGGTAGCCTCTTCCATAGAATCATAAAATCATGGAATAGTTAGAGCTTGAAAGAACCTAAGATCGTCAAGTTCCAACCCCCCTGCCATGGGCAGGGACACCTCACACTAAACCATGTCACCCAAGTCTCTGTCCAAATTGGTCTTGAACACTGCCAGGGATGGAGCATTCACAGCTTCCCTGGGCAGCCCATTCCAGTACCTCACCACCCTAACAGTAAAGAACTTCTTCCTTATATCCAATCTAAACTTCTGCTGTTTAAGTTTTAACCCGTTACCCCTTGTCCTGTCACTACAGTTCCTAAAGAATAGTCCCTCATCAGCATCCTTATAAGCCACCTTCAGATATTGGAAGGCCGCTATGAGGTCTCCAAGCAATCTTCTTTTATCCAGGCTGAACAGCCCCAGCTTTCTCAGCCTGTCTTCATATGGGAGGTGCTCCAGTCCCCTGATCATTCTTGTGGCCCTCCTCTGGACTTGTTCTAACAGCACATGTCCTTTTTATGTTGAGGACACCAGAAACTGAACACAATACTCCAAGTGAGGTCTCACGAGAGCAGAGTAGAGGAGCAGGATCACATCCTTCGTCCTGCTGGTCATGCTCCTTTTGATGCAGCCTAAGATACAGTTGGCTTTCTGCGCTGTGAGCACACACTACTGGCTCATTTTCATTTTCTCATCGACCAACACCCCCAAGTCCTTCTCCACAGGGCTGCTCTAAATCTCTTCTCTACCGAGCCTGTAGCTGTGCCTAGGATTGTTCTGACCCAGGTGTAGGACCTTGCACTCGTCATGGTTAAACTTCATGAGGTTAGCATCAGCCCACCTCACAAGCATGCCAAGGTCCCTCTGGATGGCATTCCTTCCTTTTAGCGTATTAACTGAACCACATAGCTTGGTGTCATCGTTAAACTTGCTTAGGGCACACTCATTCCCACTGTCCATGTCACGGACATGTTGATCAGGATTGGTCCCAACACCAACCTCTGTGGGACACGACTTTCTAAATTGGTAGAAGCACAAAAAGTTCATTATCACTGTTGTGCATGTCTATGCAAAAGCCGTGCTTAAGTATGAACTTTGTATGAGCTGAGACTTTTTATAACACCTCAATGAATTCAATGCTATATTAACAACTAATATACTGAAATTAACACTTATGTCATAGATTTTCTTTCTGCTTTTAAGACCGCTTGCATCCTTGGATGTATATATATGAAAATAAGAAGACCGAGATAAGCAATTAGAAATGTTTCTTCACAATTAATAGGTTGAGTTCTTCATACGCATTGTGACATAGCCTATGTAATAACAAACACATACTTTTCTTTCCTCCCTCAAGGTCCTTTGTTTCAGTATCCAAGACATATGGGGTTCAGTTACCAAGGAATTTTCATAATGTATTACACATCTATTCAAACTTTTTCTTTCTTGCATACTAATTCAAATGTTGCTCCAAAGACATATTTTCTTTACCTTTTTAGCTTTTCCTCTGGGAAAGCCTCTATTTTTGCGGTATCCATGAGTGGATGAAATAATATTATTTTACAGGTGATGAACAGAGACATAGAGAAAATTAAAAATTTAAAAAATCCATTTATTTTCTCATTCTGTGTGAAATTACTTGAACTATTTGTTTTGAACTCTAGGCTTATCCTTTCTGCAAAATCACACCTTTGAGCTCTCAAGACAGACAATGTAAAACTAAGATATATTTATAAGCATGTGTGACCTTCAGTCAAGAAAGCCAACCATATCCTGCACCATATTAGCAAGAGTAACCAGCAGACCAAGAAGATCCAGGGAGAGCCTTACCCTGCTATACATTGCATCTGTGAAGCCACATTTGAAGTTCTGGACCCATATTTGGACCTCTCCAGTACAAGGCAGATACTGATGCGCTAGAGCACTACTGCAATAATCAGGATGCTGAAAGCACATGGCATACAAGAGGAATCTGGGTGTGAACTGTCCTAGAAAATAGATCAAGAGATTTTATTACTGCTTTCAACTATTCATGGAAAAGGTATAGAACAGATGGAGCCAGACTATTTATTGTCAAAACACATCGAAGAGTGAGAACTGAAGCCTGAAAAGAAGAATTCTGGTAAAATTATATAGTTGTCTCTTTGTGCTTGGATTCCATGAGAAATTCAACTGCTCGAACTAAGAATAACTACCCTAATCATATTTCTTCAGGTAAACTTCTTCCACAGCCCTCTTGAGAAATGTCCAAATGTACTGTGGACTATGCAGATGATACCATTAATCCTCATGTTTTGGTCAAGACCCTCTTTTATAGGAAGGAATGGAGAGTCCCATTTAATATCATTAAATACTGATTTTAATGACAAATGTTGTAGTGTATACTTACACTACAGAGTAAGAGTAAGTATACTCTTGCTTGAGTAATATTAACTCAAATATTTCCTAAAACACTTGATTTTACAAATCTGATATACTTATATATGATAAATGGCATCTTTTATATATTTATATATAAATATATATTTTATATATGGTACTGATATAAACCAAATAGATATAGACAGCTACAGATGTAGATGTAGATGACGTAAAGCCTTTTGATATATTTCCTGACAACAAATTAAAAACTACTAGAAATGCAAGTAATCAACACAAGAGAGAGATCATTGGGTTAATCAGTCCTGATAAAATACTTTTGTATTGAATTTTACCAGTTCTTTTGAAACTGATTTTTACCTTTCTTTTAGTATCCAGCTCTTGCCATCCAGTTCTGCATTTCAGGATATAGTCTCAGCCTATAGCTCTTCCATCTGCACTTCTTTCAGGAAAAGCAATTGCTTCCCTGGCTTCATTCTGGTCCAGCTGCTTACCACTATCATCTGTCAGATCTGCCATTAAGCTCCTTGGTTAAGCACTTAGTGACCTTTACAGTAATAAAAAAACCAACAAAATATAAGCAGTTTAAAAAGCAGGTTTTGAAAACTGAACTGAAAAAAATTAAGGAGCGATCATGCAGCATCCCTGGGGATGGAAGATGAGAAGCTGGGGGAGGGAAGGAGAATAACAAGATCCTTTCATTCACACAGCTGCAGCTGGACCAGTTGTACCTGCTTTTACAATCTGTCCCCTTATTTAGAACTTCCAGTGGGGCTTTGTTATGCCTTGAGTTCTGTGGAAGATACTCAATAAAGATCATAAAAGTATACCAAAAATGAAGTCCAGAGAAATCTTACAGTGGAAGCTTGATGGACTAATCTCAAGCCTCTTGAAATAAGAGCAAAACTCCCAGTACCCCAGTGGCTACCTAACTAGTAGACCTCAAATTCTGTAGTAAGAAAGCAGGTCTTTCATTGTGGAAATAATATAAACTGTTTATGTGTAATTAATTTGTCTTTGTAAGAGTTATTTGCACTTTATTAGAAAAGAAAGATCTATGGAGCACAGAGAAAAATAACCATCTTTAAACTTTCACATATCCATCCTCCTGACTGAAGTGTCATTTTAAATGTCTTGGTATTTTAAAAAAAGTCTCGGGTATTTTAAGTGTATGCATGTTATTTCTTACAAGATTATTTAAAATAGATTGTAACTTAACCCTCATCTATTTGTATTAGTTAGCTGGATAGTTAATACGGCTAGTATGTTGTTTGAAGTAAATAGCTTTTATAGGGTATAGGAATCATTTGGATGGCATCACAGAGTTCTGATGTCAAGACCTGAAAAATATTATTCCAAAGGCACCATCTGGCTTCTTGGCACATATAGTCTGTAGTTTCTTAGTGCCTTTAGGTCTGTTGTACGGTTGGTCACATTTGAATGCTAAATTTAGTTCCTAACTTCGCAGAATAAAATAAACTTTTGACATTTTGTAGAATATATGTGAAACACATATAGTGAAACAACTTGAACTACTTCTGCAAAATACTTTTA